>NC_134398.1:73591213-73891213 GCF_050003625.1 Haematobia irritans | reverse complement strand
CTGAGAAAAGTGTGGAACTACCCTACGGGAAATGGATCAACCACAGAACTGGTACAGGACTAGTCCCTGGTGTGTATGGACCAGTCCCAGTTCTGATCAAAACGTATGGAAGGGACCGTCCACTTTAACATGGGTTTGTCATTGACGCAGTAATCTTACATTTTAGGACGCGTCTTGGACTCATCCCAAAGAACACGTCCTGGGACAATTTAGCAGGAGCAACCCATAAACAGGTCCTCAGGAACCAGTCTCGGACAAACTCTTAGAAATCTCTTTCAATTTGGGCTCCTAATCGAACCCGAAATGAAAAAAAAACTTTTGAAATATGTCGAACAAAAGGCTATTCTGATAATTTGGTGAACAATTTTCGACTTTCCAAATAGAATAAAGTGATCGTTTTTCAAATATTTTTCCAGGCACGCTGTCTCCATCGAAAATAAACAAACTGGCTGATGGATGCTGCAATATGTAACTTGCTACTTAAAACTCAACATCATTCATTTATTAATGCAAAAAATTATGTTAAATGTGATGAGATAAACCAAAAATGATATATTTATAAGAAATTATAAATGTTTAATCAAATCAATAAACATCTACACAATCGTGTTTTACTTGACCACAATGATTCTTCTACAATTACCTTAAAATGCACTTTTTCTGATAGTTTGCAGGGGTTCTTATTGGCGTCCTTCGAAATTGATCTAAATAGGCACCTAATAATTGCACTGATGAGAAACTTTTTCGTAGTAACTTGGCGTGGTACAACTTCTCAATAGTGACGGCGCTTTTCCGACGAGTTTTTGATGTCGTATATGATTGTTTTCGACGTAGTGGGGATTCGCAGAAGCGCCCCAAAAAATATTGGCAGGGTACTGAACTTAAGAAAGATTCCACTAAACAAATTCCGTGAAAAGTTTTCCTTTCTGTGAGAGGAAAAGTAGATTACAGAACAACCCCAACGGGAACAATTCCCCATAAGTCTTTCATGTGAAACCTAGACCATACCCTCGATCTACCTTGTGATAGGATTAATGCTGAAGTAAGACCATAATAGTCGAATGGTACAATTGAACTTCTAAAGAACATCAAACAATATCTCCCTTCGAGAACCCGATAAATTTTGATAATAATCATATTCGGGATCGATTTTTACAAACCGGGAATTCAAAATATACAGTCCTGGAATTTTTTCGGGATACCGAAATTTTCGGAATTTTTTTTTATTGTTTATTTTAATCATACAGTAAATGTATGATAAAAAAGATAAAAGAAGCATTGGCTGTTAAGGACATCAGCTATACAGATGTATAAATTTAACAATAGAGCTGTTTTCTTTTAGCACTGGATGCAACTATTGTATGGTGTTAGCTATCGATAAATTTTTACTCCTTTTTTTGTACTTTTATATATCTTTTGATACAACTGTGTTTATTCATTCTTATCAGATTATTGGAGTCTAGAGTTGAGCTAAGCAGCGTACTATTTTATTTTTAATAACACCAACTATTCCTAATTATATTTAATAAAATATATATGAATATAATCGCGTCCGCGTTTTAATCCTGACAGCAGAGAGAGGCCATTGTTTATGGGAAACCATAAGTAACAAATCAGGAGTGAGATAATTCTACCAAGTGGAATAAAGTTGTGTTAACAACGAGAAGTCATAATGAAGAATCAGAGGAGACGTGAAAGGCAGATTGCTGGATTTGGTGTGGTGTTGTCTGGAGCAGATCGCCAAGAGGGTGATTAGGGATGCCAGATTTTGAAGAGGCAAAAAGAGTACATTCAGCTTATAAAAAGAGCACATACGAAAAAAATAGAGCACACTTTTTCAAATAACAGAAAAACATTTAATTCCAATTTATTGAAATATAATTCATTTAAACATAACAAAAAGGTTCATATCACAAACATAAAATAACCTACATTCATCTCAAGCTAATTTTCTTACGATACTTTTAAGTCATTTTTTGGTGTTTTTGTGAAAAACGTTATTGAAGAAGTTTGTTTACATTTAGAACTGAGTACAAAGTTAAGAAGCAACATCGGCATGCTCTTCTACGACCCTGATATATAAAGTAAAACACTATTTAATTAGAAAATAACGGCTAGGAAAATCTCTTCGTGCGACATTTACGTATTTTCAGTTTACTTTTACCATTTATTGAATCGCGTGGGATTAATATTTGCTGTGATGCATGAAAAGCGCACTTAACTAAAAATAGAGCACTTTTACGTGCTCTTTTGACCTATCTTGTTTTAAGAGCACATTTTGTAAAAAAGAGCACATGTGCTCTTTAAAAGAGTACGTCTGGCATCCCTAAGGGTGATTAAGGATGTCATCATACGGGAGTGATCCAAGAGTGGTTGCCTAGCTTGTCAAAGAGTATATTCTTTGCTGTGTGCAAACACAACAACGCTATAGCGTTGCTGCCAACTTGCTGTGTTGTTGTTGCTGTCACTCACACTATCATAGTCAGAAAAATTTGAATTTTCAACGACTAAATTTTGTATGAGCATGCAAATTAAAAGAATTGACGCCGTCAGAGATAAGAATTGTGCCGAAATACAAGAAACTAACGGAGTTTGCAATTCTGATGAAGAAACTTATTTTTCGGAAGACGAGTTGGATTTGACTATACCCTGCCAACATTTTTTGAATTTGGGGGCGCTCCTGAGAATCCCCACTATGTCGAAAACAGTCGTATACGATATCCAAAACTCCTCGGAAAAGCGCCGTCACTATTGAGAAGTTGTACCACGCCAAGTTACCACAAAAAGTATCGCATGAGTGTAATTATTAGGTGCCCTTCTGGATACATTAGAAGGACGCCAATAAGAGCCCCTTCAAACAATCATACAAAGTGCATTTTAAGATAGTTGTAAAAGAATCATTGTGGTCAAGTAAAACACGATTGTTTATATGTTTATTCATTTTATTAAACATTTATAAATTCTCATAAATATAACATTTATACGACTATCACATCACATTTAACATAATTTTATGCATTAATAAAATATTGATGTTGAGTTACAAGTTGCAAGTTACATGTTGTAGCGTCTATCAGCCAGTGCTTTTATTCCCAATGGAGGCAGCGTGTCTGGAAAATATTTGAAAAACTATCACTTTATTCCATTTAGAAAGTCAAAAATTGTTCACCAATATACTTTTCACAATTTTAAGCGAAATAACTATGTTTTCAGCACTTCATTATCATTTTTATTTAAATAAATTATAAGAAGCTAGTTGTGCATGGTGTTTCACAAAATATAAAGTGGCTCTTGTAACAATTGTGATGGCAAAATACTTTCATGCCAATAGTGATGGCAAAATACTAACACAGTTGGCGATTTTTACAGTGTCACTTACGAGTTTGTGGTAGCGATGAGGATGAAATGGAACTTGAAATGCTGGCAGGGTAGTACCATCTTACACTGAGAGTCATTGAGCTTAACATGGAATCGGGCAGCACTCAGTGATAAGAGAGAAGTTCACCAATGTGGTATCACAATGGACTGAATAGTCTAAGTGAGCCTGATACATCGGGCTGCCACCTAACCTAACCTACACTGAGAGTGAAATACGAGAAATAATTCGAGTTAAAATGGCAACTAATGATAGGTTAAGTTAGGTTAAAGTGGCAGCCCGATTAAGATTCAGGCTCACTTAGACTATTCAGTCCATTGTGATACCACATTAACTAAAAGTACCTATTACATATGGACACTTCTAGTTTTAACCGCTGAACCTTCTCGATTATTTTTCTTCGCTGAACCAACCAGATTGTTCCAAAAACATTAGCAGACTGCTTAAGTTAACGTTTTCCACATCCGCCAGTAATCTGAAGCTATATGCTCCTAAAAGTTGCTTGCGCTTTACACAAAATGCAGGACACTCACACAAGAGGTGTTTAATTGATTCTTTTTCCTCCACATCATGACAGCTCATACAATAGTCATTATACTTCGCGCCAATAGTTTTTGCAAAATCGCCTATCAGGCAGCGACCCGTTATAGCAGATATCAGGAGTGATATCTGACGTCTCGAGAACATTAGCCTATCTAGTGAGCGGTTTAAGTTTAAATGGGGCCATATTTGCTTGGTGTCGTTACAACCCTTGCAATTCTCCCATCGAACATTTGGCATCATAACAGCCTTCTCACGCAGTATGAGCTTGCAGGTAGCTAGGGGCATACCAACAAATTCTAGTTCCCCTGCCTTGCCAACTCATCCGCTTCGCAGTTCCCCGGTATGTTCCATATTAGGTGAATATTGTACTGCTCACACCCAGAAAACAAATTCGTTGACTCAACCGAATTATTTGCCAAGCGAAAGCAAGTGGTTCCATCAACTATCAATGATATCTGTCAGCACAACTAACATTTGGCAATTGTAACTGCATGGTAGTATGTTGGATCAACTTTGCATTGGTTGTCGCAATCTCAAATTAATTGTTTTGTTTGTTGGTGCAACCGCCCTCGATTTTCTTTATTATTATCCTAACCAAATTCCAATACGAAAATAAATACAAAAGGTGCTAACAACAAAGGCTTTTGATCTACATATATGTGAGATCAATTTACATTACAATTTACAATTTTTTATAGGTAATGTTTCTATACCAATGACCAATGATGGTTATTAGGTTGCAATTATGTGTTCAAACTACAGAACCTAATTCAATATATAAATGTCAGAAATTTCTTCCTTAAAGGCCGGTACTCTGTTCGGTTTTCGCGTTGAAACTCCATACAAAACAAAAAAAGGCCGGTACTATGTTCATTCTTGCGAAAAATTTTTATGGAAACCATTATTTCGCACATAGAAAGCGGCGTTTTTTTAGGTAGCTTGGAGCGCTATTTTACAGGGAGCGATATTGGATTAAGTTGGTGGTTGTTGCTTGTTTTTACAAAATAACATTTTATTTTTCCTTGGGCAATTGATCTGCTATTCCTTTGGTCCTTTGTATAGTTTCGGAACAAAAATATGGTCCGTGTTTGATTTATAAACCCGCACAAATAGTTTTTAATAAATAAATTATTTCTTAATTCACATTGCAAATGGCGCCGTGCTATAAACGTCAGTTTTTCAACACGAAAAAACAAAGTATCACAAATGGAAAAAATTTCGCAAATTTTTCGCATTTTTTGGTTTTGTATGGAGTTTCAACGCGAAAACCGAACAGAGTACCGGTCTAAATGCGAAAAATTTGCGAAATTTTTTCCATTTGTGATACTTTGTTTTTTCGTGTTGAAAAACTGACGTTTATAGCACGGCGCCATTTGCAATGTGAATTAAGAAATAATTTATTTATTAAAATCTACACAGAAAAAAGTGAATAATTGAATCAAATACAAAAATTGTGAATTCAATTATTTTTGTATTTGATTTTCAGCTTATAGGCCGGTACTATGTTCATTCTTGCGAAAATTTTTTATGGAAACCATTATTTCGCACATAGAAAGCGGCGTTTTTTAGGTAGCTTGGAGCGCTATTTAACAGGGAGCGATATTGGATTAAGTTGGTGGTTGTTGCTTGTTTTTACAAAATAACATTTTATTTTTCCTTGGGCAATTGATCTGCTATTCCTTTGATCCTTTGTATAGTTTCGGAACAAAAATATGGTCCGTGTTTGATTTATAAACCCGCACAAATAGTTTTTTAAAAAATAAATTATTTCTTAATTCACATTGCAAATGGCGCCGTGCTATAAACGTCAGTTTTTCAACACGAAAAAACAAAGTATCACAAATGGAAAAAATTTCGCAAATTTTTCGCATTTTTTGGTTTTGTATGGAGTTTCAACGCGAAAACCGAACAGAGTACCGGCCTTATGACGAAAATTGTAAATCCAATTACCCAAATTGTAATTTCGTTGTAAAATTATTTTCAAATGATGGGGTATTTGTATTGAGTAGAAACATAATTGGAATTTGGCATGACATTCAAATGAGATAGTAATCAATCTAAATATATTTGTACTTGAATCATATGCTGCTTTTCAATTACGGTCGTAATTGAACTGAGTTAAATGTTTATTAAATTTTTGCGGTAAATCAATTAAAATCGTAATTGTGTTTAATACGATGGTAATCAATTTAGTACTGTAAACCAATTACTTCTGTATTTAGTACAAGTGACAAAGTAATTGGTGTTCCCATTTCATTCAATTACTATGATATTTGATTTATGTATATAGATTATTAATTTTCCATAATTTTTTTATGAATAAATACACTGAGAAATGTTTTTTTTTTTTGGTTTTTATTAAGATTAAATTTTATTTAACAAACATATATAAGTGAAATTAATAATATAAAAGAATACAAATTTATGTAAAATATGGAGAAAACAGCAATATGATTAAATCTATAACACTAAAAATAAAATAAAAAATCTTATAAATGATAATTTGTATAGATATGAAATGCGAATAATTCATATAAACATGTTTAGTGGCAGTTAAAGATTGAAATGGTTTCAGATATTGTATTGGTTAATGAAACAATTTAAGTTAAACAATTATAAGTCAAATGTTAAAATTTCATTTTTTATAACGGAAACTTTGGCGTATTTTTTCTTTTTAGGCATGTCATAAAAAAAGTCTTGAATGAAGTTATAAAAAGTATCTGATTCTTCGGGATATTGTAAATTAAAGACATAAAATATTTTAAATAAAATATCTACAGCATCAAGAATTGTTAAAAACGGATATTCAATTCCATCGAAATATAGAACAATGGACTTGATATTAGTTAGTTCGCCGACAATTAGCAACTTTGGTTGTATACACCGATTTTGGAGCTTTGCTAAGTTTAATTTTGCTGCTATTTCCTCCTTTGTACTTCCTATAAATGCAAAAGATTCTTGCGAGTCCAAAATACTAAATTTCTTCCTTATTTTGGACCCATTTTCATCAGAGGTTACCCTTTGGGAACACTTGATGCAAGGTCCAGAATATTGCAAATTGTTTAGATTCTGAAATCATGAGATTGTTTATTTACATAAGTATCGACTATAAAAAATACAAACCTTGATTTGAAGATGTATCCTCGTCATCGAATTTCTTAAGTAAAGTCGAGTTCGGCAATTTGGTTTTTAAAAATGCGAACAATTTAATTTCCAAAGATGTCCATGTAATTTTAATATCTTTTGCCAAAGGAAATTTTAAACTAAAATCAATATCAATCTGAAAATAAATAAAAAATAAATATAAATTTGTTAATAATCATATTTAAACTTACTAATCGGCCACCGTTTGGTTTTGTATACTCCGGCCAAAGCTTAAGAGCTTCTAATGTAGATTTTGAAGCCATAATTTGCTTAAATCGCATCGGGGAACATTGCCTCCAATAAATATCGAGCTCTTCGGCAGTTATGGAACCAGATCGTAAATATTGAAAAGCGAATGTGCAGTCAGCGTCAATTTCTCCTAATAGGAATATAATTTAAGATATAGGATCATGAAAGCAAGTATTTTCACACAAGTAATTATTTCGTCCGAAAAGAAATTTTAGACCAACGAAGATTTTTTATAGTAGAAGTTGCTTCTGTAAAAGTAAACAACACCTTTTTGCAGCAAAAGAAATATTCGTTGGATATAAGAATTATAATTTTGCGTGCTTAATACTAACTTAATGGGCCAACATTATCATCCGTCCTAATGTTTTCCTTGGACTTTAAAACAATTTTTTGTGCACGTTTCATATTGGAAATTTTGTTATAAATCTTCCCTCTTTTTCCTTGCTGGTAGAATTCCTAGTCAAATTAGTGGGGTTACATCTGATAAAATACAAAATTCAAACAAAGATTTACCTTTTTTTCAGAGGCAAAAAATGTGCAAATTTCATCTTCTAGTGTGGCACATTGTTGAACATTGTATTCAATTCCTTTTTCTTGCAAAACATTTGCTATTGTATTAATAAGAAGGTATCTTTGCTCGTCGTGAAGAATTCTGTGCTCAGCGTAGTATTTAAAAATCATGCTGCCACTTTTTGTATTGTTAAGGATATCATGTACAGTGAATACTTGCTGTTTATTTAAATGCATCGGCTGCGCAACTGTGTCAACGTCTTCATAGTTTTGAGTATAATAAGAGAGGTTTCTATTTTTATTTAATGATGATTTCCATTGTTCTAATTTATGCTCAAAGAGAGCATGCTCCCCTATTGGACGGCCATCAAAAATGCGTTGTATGTGATGTTGTTGTAAAATTTTTAAGATTTCCAAATTAATTTTATTTTCTGAAATAGTAATATTGATAATAAATAATAGAATTGTGTATGGTTTTATAAAATAACAAGTACTTACCATGCAATAAAGAATATAAGTGTGCAAGGTTCCATGAGGACAATAAATTTTTCAAATCGGTGTCCAATAAATCGATATCCATATTATCCATTTTAATAGATGCTTTTGTAAAATTCTTTCAACTTTATAAATGAGCTGCCTTTTTCAGTGTAAACGACATCAACTGGTGGTCCCACTATATCATGAAGGCTTAAAGCAACGTACTCATTAGAAATAACACCATATTCAAAAGCGGCGTAGTGGGCATTGAATTTTGTTGAAACCTTCTTGCATATGAGAAAAATTTGATTGCTATGCGTTTTAACTATGTAAGATATATTAAAGATTGTATAATCTTCCGAAAAAGTGGACACGAAGAGTTGAGTATTAAATGTGTAACCCCATATTGATGCGCTTAGATGTATTGAAAATGATTGTAAAGGTATATGTAAGATATCACTTATAAGCTTTTCGACAACTTTGTTTATTTTTGCGGTTTTTAAAGTTAAGTCCTCATTCACTTCATGACTTAATAAATACTTTGCAAAATGCATTTGTTGCTTATATGAAAAACTTAGTGGTAAATTTTTTCTCGATGTAATAATATGAGCATAAATTTTGAACTGTCTGTGGTTTCCTTCAAATTTGAAACTCCATATGTTTCTGAGTGGTCCCGATTTTTTTATTATAGATGCATAGTGAGTTAGAAAATGGAATTTTGGTGTTAAGGGCTTTTTGAAAAATGTTTGGTATTTGGATATTAAGGGCGTCTGTATGTGATATATTGTCCATTGAATTTAAAGTAATTAAAAACTCGGTGGCCGAAAAATGTAATTCTTCTATTTTCTTACTATAATCGGTTTTATTTTCTCTATTATCACCTTCATCCCTCAATTCTCGCATTTCAATATCTTCACTCGTTTTTTCGTAATATTCCATACGATTAGCGCTTACTGAATGGACATTTTGGCTGGGTATCATATTGGGGAGTACGTTTGTTTTAGTGTAATGTCTTGTTAAATGGCGCGTAAATGTATGTTTCACTTGAAATTGCTGATGACAGTTTTCATAAGTGCAACGAAATTTTAAGTCAGGGGATAACACACAATGCCTTTTTAAATGCACAAAATAGTCTTTAAGGCAATCAAAATTATCCTCACATGCAAAACACTTAATTTCATTCGCCATTTGTACAATTTTTTACTCACCTTCTTCTCTAGAAGCTGGAAACTATTTTGTTAGCTATTTGTTCTTCGTGTACTCAGTTTTTATTTTTGATTGAAAAAATATTTTACAAAGACTAAAAAAATATTTTACAAATCGTTTATATTTGACTTTTTATATGACAAATACATGAAATAAAAATTTCGAGTGCTACGTTTCTAAATGCAAGTAGAAATTATCGAAATTGCTCAAAGTATTTACATCAATTACCTAGCATAATTAAATCAATAACTTTAATACTTGGTTCAATTGAACATAGTAATTGATGTATTGTGAATTCAATTATAAGTACATTTTGAAATTTTATACAGTTTTTCATTCAACTAATTATTTTGGTAATTAACTTAATAAAAATCGTATTTGACTTAATTTTTTTATTCAATTATGCCAATAATTGATTTTTTTATAGCTTCATTTTTTTCTGTGTATTTGTGCGGGTTTATAAATCAAACACGGACCATATTTTTGTTCCGAAACTATACAAAGGATCAAAGGAATAGCAGATCAATTGCCCAAGGAAAAATAAAATGTTATTTTGTAAAAACAAGCCACAACCACCAACTTAATCCAATATCGCTCCCTGTAAAATAGCGCTCCAAGCTACCTAAAAAACGCCGCTTTCTATGTGCGAAATAATGGTTTCCATAAAAATTTTTCGCAAGAATGAACATAGTACCGGCCTTTAAAGGTGGGTATTAAGTTCGAGTTTAGCCGCTAAAACAGTCATTTTTCACGATTACTTTTCTTTAATAATCCATTTTAAAGGTAAGTACTATGTTCGCTTTTCGCGTTGAAATTTTCGTGGTTACTTTATTGAAACAGTTCAATATAAAGCAGACAAATTAACTCAATTGATGCGTAGTTCCTTGTTCCTCTAGATTTCGGCAAGACTTTACAGGAATAAGTTTGTTTTCATTTATAATTTTGGTTATTTAAGGAAAAGTAATCGCGAAAATAAAGTGGTTTTCAACTCGAAAACCGAACATAGTACCTACCCTAAGGAATACAAACTTTGCGAAAATTTGCTTTGGGCTTTTCCCCATCAAGTTATAATAAAATTTTCAACAAATATGTATAATTTCAATCATTTTTCTTACTGATTTAGTTTTCACTTTAGCGATTTTAGTGGCTAAACTCGAACTTAATACTCACCTTAAGCCTCTAAATGTAAATACAGATCGACTTAGGCTCGTCCTGTGTGCTTAATACAATAAAAAAAGCTCGCTTGCCGTAAAAAGTATTTGTGTTTGTTGGTATATAAATCCTGAAATTTTTATGGAAACTTTTGTAATATTCCTTTTTTATAAATCGGTGCGATACTTATCTGAAGGCAACTTTTCTATGGGATAAACTTTATTCAATGTGTTGCTGACTATTATCAAGTAAATGCTGTTCCCCGTTTTGCAAATTTTGTAGCGTCACACCATTTACCATGTCGATGTTGATATAAATATTTATTTGTTGCAACAACTACCATACGCCCGTCCTATAATTGAACTAAGATTCTATTATTATACTCAACTTTTGGTTGTACCAACCATTTGTTGATTCCCATGATGTAAGTCTCACTATGCTGGTGGTTAGCTCAACGATTTTATGCAGCATAAAACCAAATTTATCGGCATTGGTTATTGTAACCAATTGAATCGTTTTGATCCTGTGAACTTTTTTATGGTCGTGTTGGATGTATAATGGGGAAAATAATCAAAACATTGTTCTTGTAACAAAAAATAAGTTACTGACATCATTTCCTCATTGTAATGATCGAATTGCAACCAACCATTTCTCTGGGTGCAGCCATCTCATTGAGAGATTTGCGGCAGTCGATGGCCGTTTTCGAGTTGAGGAACACAGAGTCCGAGGATTTTATTGCAGGTTGACTGTCTGAGTATATATTAATGCCCACATTTTTTGGAACATTACTTCTCAGCCAATTCGCCACCTCTCTTATTGCTAATATTTCAGCCTGAAAAACACTACAGTGATTAGGTAATTATTTCGCTATTCGAAGTTCCAGATCATTAGAATATACACCGAACCCCACTTGTCCATCCAATTTGGAGCCATCAGTGATGAAATCTATACATTCTTTATTCCCCGGGGTCTGTGTGCACCACGCCTCACTGTTGGGGATTAGAGTCTCAAACTTTTTATCGAAAAGTGGACTCGCCAAAGTGTAATCCACTACGTTAGGCACATCTGGCATTATTTTGTGGACCGAACTGTGACCGTAACTTTTTTCCGACCACAGCGATAGCTCGCGCAACCGCACAGCCGTTGGTTTTTGGTTTTAGTCCCCACTTGTTTTCTATTGCCTTTTTGCACGAGTACAAAGGTACCGTTGCTTTTCTCGCCCTTTCTTCAATATTAAGCTTAAAGTTAAACTTCCTGTCCAAAATAACGCCAAGGTATTTTGCACACTCACCAAAGGGAATTTCAATACCCCTAAGGAAATAGACCTAACCGTGGGAGTTTTGCGATCTTTGCAGTACATGACTAGTTCTGTCTTTGCAGGATTTACCCCAAGACCATTGTCTTTCGCCCATTTCTCAGTCATCCGGAGGGCCCTCTGAATAACTAATGATATCAGTGAGCAAACGGGAGAAAATGCAGAACCCAACAACATGATTTCAAAATTATTGGAGCAAAATGCATTAATAAGAGCACTTATATTAAATAGAGAAACTCCTAAATATAACGTTGTGCCCGATTTGCAAAATACGATTAAGAAATTTAGTGGTAAGGAATGGGAGAATTGCATAACTGGTCCGATTCATTTAGATTGGAACTGACGCGTTCAAATCTAATTAATGGTGCTTCAGATTGGTTTCATTCCTTGCAATTGACGTCATGGGCAGATTTTGGGAAGCAGTTTCGTGAAATATTTATTGGCATTGCAAGTTTAGCAGATATGTGGACGTTAATGTTAAATAACCGACAAGGCAAACATGACGATGTGAACGATTATTATTTCAGGAAACGACGCATGTGTGAAGATTTGAAAATGTCCTTTGCAGAGTCAAAACTGGAAATCGTGCAAGGGTTGCACGATCGAGAATTGAAGGCATTTTTATTGTGTAAATCGCACACCGAATCAAATTCCTTACTGGCCTATATACGGAATTTTTATCGAACAATTGGTACGCCATTGAAAGAGCCACAAGCATTTAAGTTTAAAAAGGAAAAGGAGGAATTAGATAAACATCCAAATACACATATGAGAAGAAAGACTGAAAGTGAATTGGTTTGTTTCAAGTGCAATGTGAAGGGACATGTTAAGCAAAATTGTACTTCGCCGGTGATATGTCTGAAATGTGGTAAATCAGGCCATATTCGAAAGGATTGTCGGATCGATACGACTTGTCGGCGATGACAAAATAATCGGTAAATGTGTTATCGATCCCATAAATATGCAGCAGTATCGATTATGCCTTCGGACTTAACTTATAATGTGCACAATATATGGGATATGTTCGAAACGAGCACTGTCGTCCGGAATAACGGATAGTCTGTAAAGTGCATAAGATTCTTTGCAAACACCGACATTCCATAATGCGCTTTACAGACTATCAGTTATTCCGGACGACAGTGCTCGTGTCGAACACAGTGTACACTTAGAAAGGTAAAATCCCAAAAACAACAACTGTCAATGTGTTTGTTTGTAATTGCTTCTGTCACATCCAGATGATTACCGTAGTTGTGAAATTAATTTGTATTTGTATTGTTCTTTGAATGAAAACATCCTGCATTTAAACCTTCGATTGGAGAAAATCTTGAAACATTGATTGCTTTATTCCCATATTATGCTTCTCTAAGGTTTTCTACCATGAAGGTAATAAAAGGAAGCTAATGTAAAACCTTGATTGCACATTTAGTAATTGTGTTTTCTTTCAAGCTTTGCACTGTGAAGTCATCCAATAAGAAACATAAACGGCGTAAAAAATCAAGAATTATAAATCCTGGAGAAGTAACAACAACTGAAATAAATACGGAAATTACGCTTTAAGGTAAGTACTATGTTCGCTTTTCGAGTTGAAATTTTCGCGGTTACTTTATTAATACAGTTCAATATAAAGCAGATAAATTAATTCAATTGATACACAGTCTCTTGTTCCTCTAAATTTCGGCAAGATATTATGGGAATATGTTTGTTATCATTTACAATTTTGATTATTTAAGGAAAAGTAATCGCGAAAATAAAGTGGTTTTCAACTCGAAAACAGAACATAGTACACACCTTTAGTTGAAATTGGAAACCGAATCTATTTTAAAAGCCGAAACGATTAAAAGTCCCAACATCATGGAAAATTCTACACCCTCAATTAAGTCCACATCAAATGAATAGAATACTCCAAAGGATACTGAAAGACGCAAGAACAAATAAGAGCTGAACTTGAATCAAAAAAGTTGGTCAAACAAGCAAAAGCAAAAATACGGGAATATCCGAAACATTTGTAGAAACAAGTAAAGTAAACTCTCTGTGCCTGAGACACAAAATAAGGAATCGACAACCAGTATGAAATCGCGTGAACAAATAAAGGCTGAACGAGAAATTGGCGAAACAAGCAGCCAAAGCTGCAAAATCGGGTGGTGGCGCAACAACGGTTGAAAAGGTTACAGGACAAATAACAAATTCTATAGAAAATTTTGTCAACATTTTATTTCTATTGAAACTTTTGCCAAAATTTTATTTCTATGGAAAATTTGATAATCTAAACCAAGCGTGATTTTGAATAATGGGGTCCTTTCTAGATGTCTGTGGTAGTGGTCTAAGGATTAAGTAGTAAGTTTCTATTTTACGATATGATTCAATACATAAATAAAATATGTGCGTGCAAAAATGTTCTCTAACCTATAAGCATTTTGTCTATTTGCAGAAAAAACAGCACTATCAAAGGCAGAACGAAGAGCAATACAAGAAGCTCAAAGGGCACCAAAAGATCATTCTCAAGCACAAAAAGCATCAGGCAATAAAGTTGGTTCCAACACGCCAAAGACTCCACAATCAAAGACTGCATCGGCTGTCAAGGCGGTATCAGGGTCAGATAAGGTTTCACCCAATGAAAGACCGAAAACAAGTGTTAATCTGTTTGGGAATAATTCACAAATTCATCCCAGCGTTGCTAGGCTCGGAGAGCAATATGCCAAACGTACTGTTGTGGGATCAAATGCAAGATGTATAGCATTTTTGAATGCAATGAAAATGTTAAGATGTGTATAATATTTGCCCATTCAAATTTCTAAGACTTTTTTCTTTACATAGGTTATTCAAGATTTCGAGACACCACCTAAAAAGGAATTCGCCCGTAGTTTGGAATCACTATTGAGTAATGGTGTGGTTTATGCCCATAAAAATTTAAAACAAGTACTTATGCAACTGCCACATGATCAACACGAATCTGAGGTAATGTTCATATAAATATTCATAAAAGCACAACCAAAGGTCATGCTACCAATGAGCTATTTTATATTGTAATTGCAGCTAAAGGAAAAACTTTTTATGTTCATCAATCTCATATTGAGAATCAAATTGGAAAGGCTGTCCAAGCCATAAATTCTATCCTCCCATGTTCTGGTTTATGATTGATTGAGGGCGTTGTGCGTGACAATAAGAAAGCTGATGTTTTGGAACCTGCTGTGTCGAAAATCAAATTTTTTAAATTTGTCACAGAAGCCGCCATTACCATTTTGCGTATTGACGATATGATTAAATTGAACCCAGAGGAGAAGGCTGTATTAACTCATCACCAAATAAAATACATATACAAACTGTCTAAGAAGGCGCAAGAAGCGTATTTACATAGAAGATATGAAGTTGCGCCAATATTATACTCAAACACTAAATGTTACCAACGAAAATCCCGTTGATGAGCTCAAGGAATCGGCCTGAACTCATGAAGATGACGATGAAGGCACGTGAACGTTGTTTTGTTTTATATTCTATTTTTATAACGTTAATAAAATGTACTTTTTCCTTTAATTTATTAATCAATAAATTTAATTTCATTTACAACGATATAGACCATTTCACTTCTGGAGGGTATAGCAAGCGCACTCATCATAAAAATTGCTTGAAACTGCAAATAAAATGTCCATATTTTACTCCTCGTAATCATTTGAATAATGGCGGTAAAAATCTACAAATTTCAAATTTTAAATCAAGGCTTTACTTAATCAATTATGATTTATTTATGATTTTTCTAAAACTCAAACCAAATTGCTTCTTATAAGTCCAGAATCTGATCTAGTCTTCATAGGTAGAATCTTTAAATTTATCTTTGGGAAGAGTACTGGTCGAACTTATCTACTTTGGAAAATATCCGCCACGACGAAGAGTTTTCAAAGTAAACTATTATATTTGATATATGGTGGTGGGCATTTAAGATTCGGTTTCCTTTTCTGTCTCATTAGAATGCATAACGTGTTCTAATGATTGGGTGTACGGAACATATCTGCTGCTATTGTTTTCTGCTTCGATGGATCAATGAATAGAATTTTTCACAAAGATCGCCATCAATGACATTTTTTCCTACAAAGAGGTGGATTTTCGTTTCGCATATGCATTTCAAGATGTTGAAAGAAGTCAAAATCTTCACGGCTGGTGAATAGCACAAAAGCTCCAACTGTACCACTAAGAGTTGTATAGATCATAGCCTCCGAACTTCTCGGTATTAGGGTGGCCTTTTGCAATGACATAATAATCTCGCCAACATTATATGTTGGTATATTCTCACTTTTGAAATGCGCCCGATAGTAAACCTCTATCCCACAATGACTTTGTGCCTGGTGGATCTTCATCAACGTCGTCGGTAACGGAATGTGGTAAGCGTTGTATGCACATGTTGCCAAATTTATCTCCAATTGCTATGGATAAATTTGGTACTGAATATGCTCATTGTCACGTTTTCATAGCAGCTTCTTTTTACCAAAGTCGTAAATACGTAGTATGCGGCCACATCCAGTTAGTAATCTGCCTTGAAAAGCACACAAAGATCCTGGAACTTCATCCAATTCGGTGCGATACATAAACTCTAACGACGAGCAGGTTGGATCTATGGACATCAATAAAGTCACTATTTGTGATATGATGATTCAACATACCAAATTACAACAACAAAAGAACAAAAACACAAATGACAGAAATATTCTGTCAAACTAAAAAAAATTGCAATCAGCTGGCTACTAATTCTACCTTTTAAGTGTACACTGTGTCGAACATATCTCATATATTGTGCACATTATAAATTAAGTCCGAAGGCATAATCGATACTGCTGTATGTTTATGGGATCGATAACACATTTACCGATTATTTAGTCATCGCCGACAAATTGTATCGATCCGACACATTGTAAGATTCTTTACAAACACCGACATTCCGTCCGGAATAACTGATAGTCTGTAAAGCGCATTACAAGAGAGGTGATCAATTGAGAATTTTTGAGCAATTTGTACTAAGTCAAGGCATATTAATTAAAGGTAAAGTCACGAGCAAACGTGTGTACCCCCATGATAATTATGTCAAACTAAAATGGCAGATGATTTAACTTGACATTTTGTGTATGTGTAGTGTTGTTTTCAGCCAACAATTGTTTATTACAAAGGACAAAAAGTCATTTGAAGTTAAATATATGCCTAAGGCAGACATCAATACAAAACAACAACAAAAATGGGGCGACATTTTTCCGCTACATAAGCGAACGGTATCCTTGTCTCAGAGAATTGGCTCGTTGTCAAACGTCTGACAGGTGTATTCTCGTCGTATCCCACGTTTACCGTTATTTCGGCATCGCACCATGTCATTACACGACGCTTCATATCCAAATTGAGACCAAAAGCAATCATGAAATCCGCTCCAATTATAACTTCGTCTACTATATCGGCCACAATGAAATCATAAGTAACGGATTTGTTAGCAATAGTTAATTTTACGGTGACCTTTCCATATACGGTTGCGGGTTCCCCTGTAGCCGTGCGTAGCTTGACTCCAATCAGTGGTGTAACTTTTCCTTTTACTAAATCAGATCTAATGATAGACTTTGATGCACCAGTATCCAACGTCAAAGTACGCTTGTCGCCATTAATAACACCCGCAATAGTTAAATTGTTATTTTTCTGTTGAACTATTGCTATGGAGATGGTGGGGCCATCGTCTGTGGGAGCCAGCTCTTGCCCCGCTGAACTAGCTCGATTTAGTTTAAAGGTGACTCACTTGACTGTGGGGTCACCTTCTTATGGCTATTGTTTAATGGAGATGGTGATGTGGACCTTGACCGTTTGCGTCGTGCTTTGCATTCTCGAGCTAGATGTCCAGGCTTATCACAGTTATAGCACTTCATTCTGGATTTTGTTGTTTCCTGCTTCATTTCTTGCATTGCCTGCTTAACGGCTTCTTTCACTGAATCAATCACGGAATTTGATTCGTCATTCTCAGTCTCCACCTTACGTACTTTGTGAACTTGAGGACGTGCTAGTACTCTCGCTGTCTCTTGTGCAAGGGCAAATGTTACAGTTTCCACAAATGTAGCTTTTTGTGACGCATATGTTGCACATTTTATGTCTGGGTCTCGAATGCCACTCAAAAAAGGTCTCAATTTTGATGCGGTCCACAAGTGGGTGACTCTCTCCTGGGTATGCCAAAAGCACCAACCGCTCAACCTCTGTTGCAAAGTCTTGTTGAGTCTCATTTGACTTCTGGACTCTTCCTCTTAATTCCATTCTGAAGATGTCTTGCTTATGTTCTCCGCCGTACTTACGTTGAAGTGCCGCTGCCTTGATTAAACCACAGAAATTATTCTTTATGGCCATTGACGGCGTGGCCCCTCGTGCAAAAATGAATCAACAGCGTAGTAGACGTTTTCGTTCAGCCAAGGAAGCTGAACTTTGGAACGATTAGCACAGAGCCTAGGTGAAGTGAGAGAACTCGAACGATTCGGTAGCAATTGTATTACACCAGGAACGGAATTTATGGATCGTTTGCATGAGGCCAAGGCATATTAATTAAAGGTAAAGTCACGAGCAAACGTGTGTACCCCCCATGATAATTATAATGTTAAACTAAAATGGCAGATGACTTAAGTTGACATTTTGTGTATGTGTAGTGTTGTTTTCAGCCAACAATTGTTTATTACAAACAACAAAAAGTCATTTGAAGTTAAATATATGCCTAAGGCAGACATCAATACAAAACAACAACAAAAAATGGGGCGAAATTTTTCCGCTACATAAGCGATCGGTATCCTTGTCTCAGTGAATTGGCCTGGGAATAATGCCTAAGTGTGGAGTGACATGTAATAAGTTGGAGGAAATAATTATGAGCTTCTTTTTTTTATTTTTTTTTGTCTTTTAACAGTTACTTTGGACCATCAGTCCAAAGAATTATTTGGCCAGTATCACTACTATAACGCCATAACAAGGAAAGGCCAGCGGCTATGATTCACATTTTAAAACCAATATCATTCAAAAAAGATGCCAGAGAGGGCATCTGATCAAGTCCATGTATATCAATGAAATCCTTCACTGTCTCTGTATCGGTGAGATTATGTCTTGCTCTTTCCGAAATATATCGTGAACAATGGAAAATAATATGATCTGCCGTTTCGTCAACTTCACAAGATGGGCAAATAGAGTCCGGAACCACCTTCATCTTGGAAAGTGTCGCATTGCAAAAGCAGTTATCACTCAATATACGGTTGATTTGACGACATTTAATGGGGTGCAGTGTTTTTTCTCGAAACCAAGGTTTCCTGGTCAAGGCAGGAAAAATATCAAAATAGTGGGAGCTGCTTGTTGTTTTCCTTCGAGCGTATTCCTCCGACCATTCAGCCCACAGTCTATTGGACACTTCTTTGGTTGCATCAGCAATTGTCCATTGAGTTTCCCACCTTGTCCCGATTTCCTTAGCTCTTTTCGCTGCTTGATCTACAGTCTCATTCAATAATATGCCCGAATGACCCGGTATGTACTGAAGATAGATTTCACCACCAAAAACACAAGCCAGATCGTTTATCCTGTCAATCAGATGATTGCCACGTAACCCGTTCGCTACAGCTCTTATTCCACTTTGGCTATCAGTCAAAATTGCGATTTTGAGTAGTCCGTTGTCAATAGCAAACTCAATGGCCTTAATTATGGCCATTAATTCCGCCGACATCGAGGATACAGCTTTTTCATCAAAATAAGCAAATACAGTGCCCGAACGAAGATGAACGAATGCAGCGCCTGTGTCATTCTGGTTAACTGAACCATCGGTGAAGAGAATATCAAAGTTATCATTCTGAAGTTGAGCCAATTTTTCATTGTACAGTCGTTCGACAACGTCAGCATTTGCCTCAGACTTCTTAACCGCTGCACCTTGAAAAAAATCGGTCTCAATATGTATATTCGGGGATTTGGTCGTGAATAGTCTAGTTTCAGCTACAGCTTCCAATACATCTCTGTACTTCGAAAAAGTCTCACTAAGGCTGGTATTAATAGAGGTTGGCATTTCTAACAAAGTGGATTTGATCGGGAAATTGTACGCGAAGGTTTTGATCAACTCCTTAGCCGCTGCCAATTGAAATCTGTATCGCGGCGGCATCTCTGCAGCCATATGATAAATAATCGGCGTAGGCGTACATCGTATTAGCCCTAGGGACTTCCTCAAGTAACTATTAATACAAGTTTGAAGTCTGTCAAGCGACACCTTGCCAGAATTCGCCAGTGCTGCAGCCCCATATTCAATCTTTGATCTCATAAACGACTTATATAAGGTAATAGACTTACCCGGTTCTATACCAAAAGAACATCCACTAAGAATATTGAGAAAACGACATTTTCGTTCTACTTGCTTCAGAGTATATTCTATGTGATCCTTTGATGAGTTGTTTGCTGCAACAAAAACCCCAAGGTATTTTATTTTATTAACTTGGTTTATCGTTACACCATTAAGGACTAATTCCAGGTTTCGTATCTTTCTGTTGAAATGAATGAGGTTGGTTTTGGTCAGATTAAAATGTAAATCCATGTCACCGCATTTGTTCATAAATTCGATGATTTTCGACTCAAGTATAGATTTTGCCGTGGAAAAATCTCTGTGGTGTACAATCATAAAAAAATCGTCCGCAAATTGATATAGCGTACAGAACTGTGAATTGATATCATGCAACAGCCTTGTATATAAATTGAATAGTAGAGGGCTTAAACTACTGCCTTGGGCCAAACCGCCTCTAACTGTTACTCTACGTGATCCAAAACAGAGATTCCTTCTGCCCAAAAAATTTATGACCCACGAGACTATAGACATATGTATTCCAAGTGACTTCAGGTTATCCGCCAGTTTAGTGATATTCACGCAGTCGTATGCCTTCTGAACGTCCACACAGAAACCCATAACATGAAAGTTCATTGATTTTAAATGATATATCTTATTAATTAAATCGTTAATACACATTGATGGAGAATGCCCTGGCCTGAACGCATAACAGCGGGCAGGTAGTAAGTTCCTAGACTCCACATAGTTTTGAATATTGTCTTTCAACATAGCCTCCAAACATTTGAGGGGTACACTCAACAAAGAGATAGGCCTATAATTTTCAATTTTGGTGGGGTCTTTATCTCTTTTCGGTATTGGCGCAATCCGTATATCTCTCCAAATTTCCGGGACTTGATTCGATCTCCATATGTCACAAATCATTTTAAAAAACATTTTTTGATTCCCTGGTGATAGATTTTTGATAAATTCATATGAGACCTTGTCTATTCCAGGCGCTGAGATTTTGCTCCTTGTATTTAAAAATTTGCACAATATATCAAAATCTAATTGGGGGGCTGGGCATGTTGTATCACTTGATGGTAAAACCTGTACTGTTGTGGGTCTTGAAGCCTCCGAGATACACGTCAAAAATTTTTCTTTTTGTTCATCATCCCAGGACTGGTTCATATTTTTCGGCTGTTTATATTTTCTGATGTTTCTCGTGAGATTCCAGAAATGTTTAGAAGTTTTCGCTGATGACAATTCATTAATGAAGTTCGAGAAACTCTCCCTCTTTCGGGCTCTCACGTTATCCTTTAAGGCGTCTTCAGCGTCCTGAAACGCCTCCAGATCACTCATAGATCTTGTCTTGTAATATTTGGCCCTAGCCGCCTGCCTCAGTCTAAAGAGGCGTGTTATTTGGTCATTCCACCATGGCTTGGGTTGGTATCGGTTACCCGGTTCTATTCTTATGGTATTTCTTTCCAAAATTGTAGCGATGTTATTATTGAAATCTAGGATATCTCCACCGACGTTTAGGGTCGACATTTCCCGCAGAACCGCTCTGTGACATACTTTTCTTCCTTGGGTGATAGGGTTGCCAAGTTGATCTAATACCATAATTATAGGTAGATGATTGCTGTTCGTTAATTTCACTCTGCTGACTTTCCACTCCGGTATGCTGCGCAGGTCCTTAGCGAAAGCAAGGTCTAGCACAGATGAGTAGCGATCATCTATTTTGAAAGTTGGCTCCCCATCATTAAGGCAAGAGAAATCGCACTGCAACACCATATCATGAACCACCCTCCCGCGAGTGTCAGTCATTGTGCCACCCCACTGAGTGGATTTGGCATTAAAATCGCCAGCAACAATTGTCGGTCCCGTTAGTTGTCCGGCCTTGCCGAAAACTCCGTGGATAATTGTTTTATATACCATAATAGGCGTGTTGGGCGGAATATACACAACGATTAAATTATAATTGCGAGTTAAGTTAAGGGTTCGTATACCAATCACTTCTGCATCAAAATCAAAATCAATTATGGAATAAGCAATGTCCCTTTTCACATAAATGCCGACACCACCGAAACCGTCTGGACGATTCCTAAACGCGAAATTAAAGTTACAAATATTCGAAGACGAGCCGTCTTTCAACCACGTCTCACACACAAGCGCCACATCCACATTATTCCTTTCCATATACAGTTCTAAAGTTCCTTATTATTCTCGTGAAGCAAACTCTGAATATTAAATTGTAACACTTTCATTATAAAAAGAAAATACAAAAGGATTACACGTCCAAAGATTCATTTGGACCTGTCGCCTTCATGATATTCTCCATGTCCATTTCTATAAGCCCTTTGTTTATCTCCTCACGAATGAAATTAAGGGTATTTTTCTGTTCCGAATCCAAATTGTTTGATGATATTATAAACGTATTTACTTTTTTAATGACCTCACTAAGCGTTTTCTCTAAATCAGATACCTTGTTGCGGGACATATAATCCAAAGCAGTACCATTCGGGGAGATAAAAGTCGCCCCTTCGTCGAGAGCTCTTTGATGACTTTCACGCAATTTCCGAGCGTTTTCCTCCTCTCGTAACCTATTTTGGTTAACCCTGGCGACTCTTGCAAATGATTGTTGCGAGTGGATAAATCTTGCGGAATCACTTACATTGTTACCAGCCACATTTATTGGTTCACGCGTCGCTCTTTTAGGTAGTGACGGAAAGCTTTGATCAATGTCATCGTCAAGTAAATAAAAGCGGTTGGAAAAGATTGTGGGGTATTTGGTCTTCGTCTCGCTAAGGGAAAGATTCTCCACAGTCATGGTACGTCTAATATTATATGCCTTGGCCCAGCTGGGCAATTTCTGTCCGTCGGATTGTGATTCCCCTTACAATTTGTGCAGGTGACATTTCCCGTTGGACAATTTTCTCCAAACAAGTGTCCAGTAAAACA
Source organism: Haematobia irritans (assembly GCF_050003625.1). NCBI lineage: Eukaryota > Metazoa > Arthropoda > Insecta > Diptera > Muscidae > Haematobia > Haematobia irritans. The sequence continues at coordinate 73,868,002 of NC_134398.1, read as the reverse complement.
GGTGCGACACAACGATGCCGTTTGCTTGCAGTGTTTAGCGAAGTGGTTAAATCTGTAACATCTGAAGCATTGCGAAAATGGGATGTGTGGCATGACTTTTATCCTTGCGTAGTCATATGCCAAAACATATTCCGGCAACACAAGCCCCTTGAAAAGTATTTTTACCCTCTTTGTGGGGAAAAATTCATCTCCCTCTTTCCGCTTCACTCTGAAGATTTTCAAAATATCAGTCTCTTCACTTCTAAACATCTTGGATATTTCTTCCTCCGAAATATCGGTATCTACCGGGTATACCACCCCCATTCTAGATACAAAATGGGAAAAAATCTTTGGCTGGTATCCACTTGCTGGCATCCGGCAATCGTTAACAAAATTGTTTGCCGCAGTGGCATATTTGAATGTGACTTTGCCTCTGCCATAACCAATTTTGGTCACTGCGTCGATGTCTGGTATTTCGAGACTTCTGATCTTTCTGGCCAAACCCACCAAACTTATCGGTTGTCTGATATCACCTGATGAAATCACGTCAACGTAGACCATATATGGGCCGGGGTGGCTATCGTCATAACAATAATTGTTTTGGGGTTCCTTGGAATTCACCGCAGATGCCTTATTATGGATGGTGGCTTCCCCACTAGCCTTCAAAATAGCGCCTGCACTATCATTTCTTACGGTTGCACAACCTTCAATTCTCCTCTCTTTCATCTTATCGGTGGTCCTGACCAGACTAGAATTTCTCTTGGCGACTGACTTGACTCCTGGCCTTCCAGCCGGCCTATTGGCCAGTGGAGGATCCCCTGGATCCTCCGCAGACATCGTCGACAATAGCAAAAACACTTAACGGCGCAAACTTATCAGTCAGAACGCAGTTGAACGTGAGAAGATAAAATTAAATTCTTTCCAATAAGGAAAAAAGGAAAAAACAGCAGATGAAAGTCCTAATGAAGAGATGAAAAAGTATGCGAAATCTCCCGCCAAAAATAAAACGCTCGAGTTTTGAACCGTCACACACGAAAGCTGAACTCGAAGTAATTATGAGCTTCTTGTGTATTCTATTTAGGTTCCCGATTTTGACAATCTTTATTTGGATATGAATGGCATTATTCACAATTGCTCCCATTCCGATGATACAAACATCTATCTCAACATAACAGGAGGATATGTTGAAGGACATATTCAACTATATTGACAAGTTGTTTTTTCTAATTAAACCACAGAAATTATTCTTTATGGCCATTGACGGCGTGACCCCTCGTGCAAAAATGAATCAACAGCGTAGTAGACGTTTTCGTTCAACCAAGGAAGCTGAACTTTGAAACGATTGTCACAGAGCCTAGGTGAAGTGAGAGAACACGAACGATTCGGTAGCAATTGTATTACACCAGGAACAGAATTTATGGATCGTGTGCATGAGGCATTGCGCTATTTCATAAAAAATTATTGCTGATCCTATGTGGCAGAAGTGCAGAGTTACCCATCAAAAAATTTGGAAGTTCTTCCAAAGGCACAACTTTAAAAGAACTTCCAGAAGATGTACTCCCAATGATGTTCTTCATTTTAACTACACAGAAAGTTCTTTTCATTCAATTTTTTATAACATGTTAAATTTTTTGTTTCAAATTGGTTAAGAACTGTTTAAGAATTCATAAAATTGTACAAATTATTTAAATTTTGTCGAAAAAATGCTAAATTCAATCTGAAAAAGTTATGAATTTTTGAAAATATTTGAGGTCAAACGTTTCAGACAAGCGTTTAGAATCCATTAAAAATTATAAAAAATTATAAAAATTATTTATTATTTATCTTTACGATATTATGAGGTATTGCTCAATTCAATTCTATTTGCTTTCCGTGCAGATTTGTCCCATAAATAGTGTTACGAATTTGATAATTATAGATATAAGTTTATTTAAATTAGTTTCCGTTAATTTAAAATTTAAAATTGTAACGATAAAATTTCGCTATCACTTGTTGGAATCATCTATTCATTTTCTAGTATTTTCCTGAATTTCTTTTATGTTCTTTTGTTTGCTTACCGAAATGTTAGTTCTTACTCTCTCATAGAATAACAACCCCTTTGCTTTGTTATTTTGCTTTCTCATTTCATCTCATTGTCTATTGTCATTGTTGTTGTAGTAATGCGAGCATATATCTATGTGAGTGTGTATGTGTTTGGCAGCCACCAGACGAATTACTTAATGGTCGTAGATCCTTCTAGCATTGTCTAAGAATGTTCTGGCGTTGCCAGAATATTGTAGTGCTACCAGAATGTTCTCGTATTGCCACACCGTCATATATAAAAGCGCTCGCATGCTGCTAACGAGTCAGTCTTAATTAAAGCGTCAAACGAATAACTTCAGTGTGAACGAATTGTAAAGTGTGAAGTCATAGTAAATAAATTGTAGATTGTCGTTATTTAAAAGAACTGTGTTTTAATTGTCGGGTAATTAAAAACGCCTAAATATAAAAAACGTAACAATTGGTGTCGGAAGTGAAATAACGGGAAAAAATCTACAATGAAGTTTAATGAGCTTCGTGTGGAAGACTTAAAAAAGGAATTGAGCAAACTGGAGCTGCCGACAACAGGCAATAAGGCCCAGCTTCAAAAGCGTCTACTGGAAGAGTTTGAACGGCGTAATATGGACATTGCGACGCATGAGTTTGATTATAAGGAAGACATTGATGAATCAATACTCGTCAATACAAGCAGTGTAGAAACTCCATCTGTGGCTTCGAGTGTTGTGGATTACACATCAATGCTCAATGTTTTGAGCAAAATGATGGAAGCAAATTCTAGAAAAATGGAAGAAAAATTCGACGAAAATTCTAGAAAAATCATGGATGAGAATTCTAGAAAATTGGAAGAAAAATTCGACGAAAATTCAAAAAAGATGGACGAAAATTCTAGAATTCTCAATGAAAAACTACAACAAATTTCTGAAGGCATGGAAAAACGTGTGGACCATATAGAAAATCAAATTGTGGAATTGGATAAGAAAGTTCTTTCTGTGGATGAGAAAATTATGGTTCATGATGAGAAGTTTCTGCACATCGAGAAAAAAATGTCAGAGCTGGAAATTAAAGGTGGTCCAGTGCGCGTCATCGAGGGCTCAAAAATCAAAACTCCTGTTTTCGATGGCTCAACGTCATTTGATGTCTTCAAATTCCAATTCGAAATGGTTGCTTGTAGAAATTTGTGGAATGACAATGATAAAGCAATTGAACTTCTATTGGCATTAAAGGGCAATGCTGCTGATGTGATACAAAGCATTCCCGCTGCTTCTAGAAATAACTATAATGAAGTAATAGCGGCACTCCAACGCAAGTATGGCGGAGAGCATAAGCAGGACATCTTCAGAATGGAATTGAGAGGAAGAATCCAGAAATCGAACGAAACCCTACAAGATTTCGCAACAGAAGTTGAGCGGCTAGTGCTTTTGACATACCCAGGTGAGAGTCATCCTCTTGTGGACCGCATCAAGATTGAGACCTTCGTCAATGGAATTCGAGACCCAGATATAAAATGTGCAACATATGCGTCACAAAAGGCTACATTCGCTGAAACAGTAACATTCGCACTTGCACAGGAGACTGCAAGATTGCTAGCGCGGCCTCAAATTCACAAGGTACGTAAAGTAGAGACGGAGTGTGACGAACCAAAGTCCGTTATTGAGTCGATGAAAGAGGCTATGAAGCAGGCAATGCAAGAAATGAAGCAAGAGGCAAATAAATCTCGGATCAAATGCTATAACTGTGATAAGCCGGGACATCTAGCTCGAGAATGCAAAGCACGACGCAAACGGTCAAGGTCCACATCACCATCTCCATTAAACAATAGCCATAAGAAGGCGACCCCACAGTCAAGTGAGTCACCTTTAAACTAAATCGAGCTAGTTCAGCGGGGCAAGAGCTGGCTCCCACAGACGATGGCCCCACCATCTCCATAGCAATAGTTCAACAGAAAAATAACAATTTAACTATTGCGGGTGTTATTAATGGCGACAAGCGTACTTTGACGTTGGATACTGGTGCATCAAAGTCTATCATTAGATCTGATTTAGTAAAAGGAAAAGTTACACCACTGATTGGAGTCAAGCTACGCACGGCTACAGGGGAACCCGCAACCGTATATGGAAAGGTCGCCGTAAAATTAACTATTGCTAACAAATCCGTTACTTATGATTTCATTGTGGCCGATATAGTAGACGAAGTTATAATTGGAGCGGATTTCATGATTGCTTTTGGCCTCAATCTGGATATGAAGCGTCGTGTAATGGCATGGTGCGATGCCGAAATAACGGTAAACGTGGGATACGACGAGAATACACCTGTCAGACGTTTGACAACGAGCCAGTCAGAGTCTATACCACCGAATGCCGAAGCAATTATATGGGTTTCTATGAATGGAGATTGTGAAGTCGGCCAATTGTGGGTTGTTGAACCAGCAGAAAACAAAAGCAACAACATCTTGATAGCAAATGCCCTGGTAACAACGAACGAAGAGAGACTAATACCAGTTCGTGTCTTGAACTTGTCTGACAATCATGAGCAAATTGTAAAATTTTCTGATATTGGAAAATGTACACCAGCCGAGGCAATAGTCAATTTGGAAGGCAACTCATCAAAGACACATGGAGCAGTGAGAAAACACCTAGAAGGGTATTTCGAGGCTTGGACACGTCATCTATCGCCGTCAGAGAGAAATAAAGCCAAGCAATTGTTGTGGAAAAACGCCTCTGCTTTTGCTTCTGAAAAGGGAAATCAAGGAAGAACATCTGTAGTGAAACATGAAATTAAAACCGCAGAAGAAAGGCCCATAAAACAGGCACCACGAAGTGTTCCCCTGGCAAAAAGAGGCGAAGTTCAAAAGCTCATAAAGGAAATGGCGGAGAGTGGAGTGATCGAGCCATCATCAAGTCCTTGGTGTTCCCCAGTTGTGCTGGTCAAAAAGAAAGATGGAAGTACCCGATTCTGCGTGGACTACAGAAAACTGAATGATGTAACCGAAAAGGACAGTTATCCGCTTCCACGCATTGATGACACGTTGGACACACTAGCCGGAACAACATGGTTTTCTACGCTTGATTTGCAGAGTGGATATTGGCAAGTAGAGATCGCCGAGAAAGACAAGGAAAAGACGGCTTTTGGCGTTAATGGCGGTCTCTGGCAATTCAATGTAATGCCGTTCGGGCTCTGCAACGCTCCGGCTACCTTCGAAAGATTGATGGAGCGGGTACTGAAGGGGTTGCACTGGAAATCGTGCTTGATATACTTGGACGACATCATAGTGATGGGCAAAACATTTGACGAGCACCTTAAGAACTTGAAAGACGTTATCCAGCAATTGTCAGCCGCTGGTCTACGCCTTAACGCAAAGAAATGCTCCCTTTTCCAGCGGGAAGTTAAATACCTGGGTCATCATGTGACTGCAGAGGGCATATCCACCGATGAAGACAAAATCCAAGCTGTCAGAGATTGGCCACGACCCCGAAATCTCCACGAATTAAGAAGTTTCCTTGGGTTATGTACATATTACCGACGATTCGTCCCAAACTTCGCCAGCATCGCCGCTAGTCTCCATAAATTGACGCAAAAAGGTCAGAAGTTCCAGTGGAGCGACGAACAGGAAGATTCATTCCAACATTTAAAAGAACTTTTATGTTCAGCTCCTGTTCTAGCGTATCCTATTCCGGGCGAAAAATTTGTTTTGGATACAGATGCTAGCGCGCATGGTATTGGAGGTGTGCTATCCCAACAGATAGACGGCAAGGAGAAGGTCATCGGATATTTCAGCCGAACGTTGTCCAAGCCCGAAAAGAACTACTGTGTAACGCGACGAGAGCTGCTAGCCGTCATAGAGAGTGTAAAACATTATCATAAATATTTGTATGGACAACACTTCTTGCTCAGGACTGATCACTCAGCTCTACGATGGTTGCTCCAATTCAAGAATCCGGAAGCTCAACTGGCACGTTGGATCGAGAGGCTCCAAAGCTATGATTTCAGTATCGAGCATAGAAAAGGTGGAAAACACGGTAACGCTGACGCCTTGTCACGTCGACCTTGCAGTATAGAATGCAAGCACTGCTCGAAAGCTGAACACAAGGAGGAGATTGTTGATATTCGGCTGTTACACGTCGAATCTGGAGTGGACTGGCTAACAGAACAGCGTAAAGATCCCATTTTGATCAAAATTATTTCGGCAAAGGAAGAGAACCAGAAGCCCAGTAAGAAAGACATCGCAGCCGAAAGTCCACTTATGAAATCATACTGGGCTCAATGGGATAGTTTAGTTCTAGTCAATGGATCCCTGCAACGTAAATGGGAAAGCGAAGATGGCAAGAGCAGCCGAAATTTGATCATCGTTCCAGATTCCAAAATAAGAGATGTTTTGGCGGAGTTCCATAATGGTCCCAGTGGAGGTCATCTGGGAATAACCAAAACCGCCGAGAAAGTGAAGCAACGATTCTACTGGGTTGGATGCCAGAAATCAATTGCTGAATGGGTAGCCAATTGCGAGAAGTGCATGAAGGCGAAAGGTCCAACAAGGAAAAGTCGAGGTCCTATGCAAGAATATAGACCAGGAGCTCCGTTTGAAAGAATAGCAATGGACGTGGCAGGCCCTTTCCCAGTAAGTGATTCTGGAAACCGTTATGTCCTTGTGGTCATGGATTACTTCAGCAAATGGCCGGAGGTGTATGCAATTCCAAACCAAGAAGCAAAAACGATTGTGGATGTTGTCAACAAAAACTGGATATGTCGCTACGGTGTGCCGTCCGAGATTCACTCAGACCAGGGAAGAAATTTTGAATCGGCCATATTCCAAGAGATGTGTGAATCCCTTGGTATCAAGAAAACGAGGACTACACCATTACATCCACAATCCGATGGCATGGTAGAAAGGTTTAATCGCACTCTGGAGGAACATCTTCGAAAAGTAGTGGACAACGGCCAGAGGGACTGGGACGAGCATATACCAAAGTTTTTGCTGTCGTATAGATCTGCCATTCATGATTCCACCTCTCGAACACCGGCCAATGTTCTATTCGGAACTGAGTTGAAGTTGCCTGGTGATCTGATATTCGGTGCTAAACCTAATGAGCTCGCCATGGAAGAAAACAGAAACGACATCCCAAACACTTTCGGTGAAGTTCACGAATCAGTGCGCAACAAAATAAAAATGGTCAGCAACAGAATGAAGGCGAGATACGATCGTGCTGTAAATACTGAAGGCTTCCAAGAAGAAGAATTGGTTCTGCTATTTAACCCGCAACGAAAGAAAGGATTGTGTCCTAAACTGCAAACACAGTGGGAAGGCCCATACAAAGTCATCAAGAAGATCAATGATGTTGTATACCGGATTCAGAAGGACGACAGCCCTAGATCAAAGATGAAAGTTGTACATCTGGAACGATTGGCTCCTTACGGAACAGGTTCTGTGCCTGTTCGGGACGAACAGGCTTAAGCGGGAGGCAGTGTTACGAATTTGATAATTATAGATATAAGTTTATTTAAATTAGTTTCCGTTAATTTAAAATTTAAAATTGTAACGATAAAATTTCGCTATCACTTGTTGGAATCATCTATTCATTTTCTAGTATTTTCCTGAATTTCTTTTATGTTCTTTTGTTTGCTTACCGAAATGTTAGTTCTTACTCTCTCATAGAATAACAACCCCTTTGCTTTGTTATTTTGCTTTCTCATTTCATCTCATTGTCTATTGTCATTGTTGTTGTAGTAATGCGAGCATATATCTATGTGAGTGTGTATGTGTTTGGCAGCCACCAGACGAATTACTTAATGGTCGTAGATCCTTCTAGCATTGTCTAAGAATGTTCTGGCGTTGCCAGAATATTGTAGTGCTACCAGAATGTTCTCGTATTGCCACACCGTCATATATAAAAGCGCTCGCATGCTGCTAACGAGTCAGTCTTAATTAAAGCGTCAAACGAATAACTTCAGTGTGAACGAATTGTAAAGTGTGAAGTCATAGTAAATAAATTGTAGATTGTCGTTATTTAAAAGAACTGTGTTTTAATTGTCGGGTAATTAAAAACGCCTAAATATAAAAAACGTAACAATAGTTTGTAGGACATAAACACATTGTCTGCATCTTCAATCAGTTCTTTGACTCCATAATATGGACACATTTTGAGTTTTTACCTACTTTAACCAAGTCTTCAATGTCCATTAAATTCAGATCATCTTTGCGCGATTCCACACGATGATGAAAAGCACAAGTTCTTTTTTGCACTCGCAATCGACAAATCGATCTGTATTTTATTTGAATTGCCCTGTTCTCGCAATACCTCGGGATATATACACAATTGATCTCTGGATCCCAAAACCACCACTCTCGTAAATGAGAAAGATGTCCGCTTTACATAGCTTGCGATAGTTGTGAATGGGTACCTCAAGTACCCATTATATATATTATTTTAGGAAGACCCCCACGAGCAATCATTTACAGTTGCTCCGCCTAAATAGGATTGTTTTTAAAATAATTGGTGGCGGTGCTGTTTGTTGTATTTGCATCTTCATTTCCTCTTTTCGTGATTGCAGCCATTGCAAAGATGAATATAAGGTTTTACTGGTTCCTATGAGAATTGAAAACCAGCTTATGGGTTAAAGAAGGTATTGTCTTGCCGCCTAACCATGTTTGTTTTGTTGCTGTAAAAGCCCGGTATGCACCTCATGCGCTTTACAGACTATCAGTTATTCCGGACGACAGTGCTCGTGTCGAACATATCTATTGTGCACATTATAAGTTAAGTCCAAAGGCATAATCGATACTGCTGCATGTTTATGCGATCGATAACACATTTACCAATTATTTAGTCATCGCCGACAAGTCGTATCGATCCGACACACTTTAAGATTCTTTACAAACACCGACATTCCGTCCGGAATAACTGATAGTCTGTAAAGCACATCAAACGAAATTTCCGCTACCCATAAGAAATGCATTGGTATTTTTGCTACCGAAAATTACGTGAGGCATTGTTATCGATTGTTTACACTTTTCTCCCATATGAAATGCATTATAAAACTGTATTATTGGCATGCAATGGGAATTTTCGCAAGAGCTCCATACTGGGCTAAAGGCCGGTATGCACCTCTAGCGAAAAATTTCATTCCCATAAGAAATGCATTGCTAATTTATGCTAACGAAATTTTCGGTAGCGTTCAATTTCGTAAGCTGGTACGCACCTCTAATGAAAATAACAGGGTTGTCAAAAGCATATTTTGGCAGCAAACATTTAATTTATTACAATCATTGGACGGGAGATCCTGGTGGGGCTGAAATTTCCCTCCCGAGGATCAGGGCGTATTTTCATCCTGAGACCGAGTACCTTGTATTCATTCAACCTTTATTAGGCGACTTACCGATAAGACTTGCTCGTTTTAGCAAGAAATTATACGGTGAGTACGCTGATATCGAGATTTATTTTATATCAAAGAGGAAACTCAAGATAGTCACCAAGAGCAGAATCACGGCTAACAAGATCGCTGCGGATCCATTTTTGAGATCAAACTATAGAGTTTATATACCAACTGAACTATGCGAGGCTAGAGGTGTAATAGCTACACCGGATCAGGAGGATTTTACTGATCAATTTATATTCGAGAATATTCGGATTCGCCACTCTGATGAATTTGAGCCTCTCTCAGATATTGCTGAAGTAACAGAGGTTAGACGCTTCACGAAAAAGTGGAAGAGCGGCATCGAAAGATTGGACCAAGTCAGCGTGACGTTCTCAGGGAGGATGCTTCCATCGCACATAGTGCTTTGCGGGGTTATCTTTCCAGTCAAGCCTTACGTGGAAGCTGTAGTACAGTGTAAGAAATGCTGGAGATTCAATCATAGCGAGAAGGTTTGCAGCCGGCAAAAGAAGGTATGTCACAACTGTGGCAAAATCCACAATGGCGAATGCAAGGAAATACCTAAATGTGTTAATTGCAAACAGTTTCATGAGGCCACTTCGGACTCTTGCGAGAAAAGAGTTGAGATTAGGAATAAAAACATCGAAAGGGCTAAACTTATGGCCCCTCGAAAACCTGTGATACAAAATATAGTCTCATCTGTTTTCTCGTTCAACTCCAAAGAGTTCCCTATTCCAAACAAGAAACGTAGGGTTGGAGACGCACAATGTGCCCTGGTACCTGTGGTGCTGCCCAGTAATGGGGGAACCATTGATATCTCTCAGAGTGCAGCTTCGGTGCACAATTCTACAACAACAGAAACTAACACTCCGATCAGTATACAAGAGGAAGAGGAGAATACTATTTCCGATAAAGGCCGGTATGCACCTCTAGCGAAATTTTCGGTAGCAAAAATTTATTTAAGTCTACAACAAAAAAACAGGGCACACAAATGTTAAACCAGCTAATCGCTTTTAAAAATTGTTAATATATGTTCCAAATATTCCTCAAATAAATTGTTTATTATTTACAGACCTTTTAAAACTTTTACGCACACAATGATTGTAATAAATTAAATGTTTGCTGCCAAAATATGCTTTTGACAACCCTGTTATTTTCATTAGAGGTGCGTACCAGCTTACGAAATTGAACGCTACCGAAAATTTCGTTAGCATAAATAGCAATGCATTTCTTATGGGAATGAAATTTTTCGCTAGAGGTGCATACCGGCCTTAACTGGGAAAAGGCAGTCGACCCAAAAACCCCAAATATAGTAGCAGAAGTACCAGTATGTGAAAACGCACCCATTTTGGATAAGGACGAGGACCTCAGCCTCGGGTCCGATATATCTTTTGACACTGAACTTTCATCCCGTGAGAAAACTCATCTCTAAGAACATCGATTTCGAAACATTCCATTCTTCTTTACTTACACAAGATTCTTCCTTAACAGATACTAATACTTCTATAGATAATGGACATAAAGATACTACAACTTAATTCAACCAGCATTAGACAAAAACAGCAACAAATCTCCGAATTTCTCAATAAAAATAATTTTTCCATAGCCTGTATCTCCGGAACTTTTTTGAAACCTACCGATAACTGCAAGATTGCGAACTTCAACTTCTTAAGAAAAGACCGCCCATCTTCTACTAGAGGTGGAGGGGTCGCTATACTAATAAGGTCCACTATCAAGTTCAAATTGCTTCCTTCTGATTATATCCGTACGGAAATTGAATACATCGCTTGCGAGATATACACTAATATTGGCCCGTTACTAATTTTGTCTTTTTATACTCCACCCTCTATTTCATACAACCTGAAGAATATTTTGGACAAGTACTCACACTCAGACAAAATTATAATCTGCAGAGACTTCAATGTACATCATATCCAATGGGGTAACTCCGTTAACGACTTGAAAGGCCGTGAGGTATTTCAATTTGCTCAGGACTATGACTTGGCGATTCTAAACGATGGTTCTAGAACCTTTTTGGGTTCCAGAGGTCACTCAGCTGTAGACCTTACTATGGTCTCTTCCAATATAGCGAACATCATAATATGGAAGACTTTGAAAGAGACAATGGGTAGTACTCATTGCTGCATTCAAATTGACATTTTGGCTACACAGGCGGAAACACTGTCTCCACCGACTTATATACCTAAAACTATCAACAAATCTGTGATAAATAAGACTGTTTTTGACATATTTAGAAATAATCACTTTCTAGAGCGTCCGGAACACAAGAAATGTGATACCTTTGCTAATCTGTTTTACGAGTCACTTAAGAAAACAGTAAGTCGATGTAAGAAACATAAAAACTCATCTTGGTGGAACGCTGAATGCAACAGAGTTGCTGCGATCCAACGTCTTGCGGTCAAAAGATTTAATAGGCTTCCCTCTCGCCAAAACCTGAAACTTCTGGACGAAGCACGAAAAAATTATTTCTACACCCTACGGTCTCAAAGAAGAATTGAATGGAAAAATTATTGCGAACAGCTGAGCTGTGACATTTCTGCAAGCGAATTATGGAAGAAAGTTAAACAATTCAAAGGCTGGAACACTACAAAACAACTCATGAATGAGCAAACCTTAACAAGTTTCATGGACGCAATTACTGGCCCTCACGGCCCTACCGCTGAACCTCAAGCGATAAATTTGGAGCAAAACACAACCACGCTAGATCCGCCATTTGCCCTGCGCGAGCTCGAGGCTGCGGTCGAAAATTCCAGGGACACGTCCCCAGGCCTGGATGGCATTCGGTTCGGACATATCAAGTTGCTTAGTTCAATAAACAAGGCTGAATTGCTAAACATCTTCAACAATATTTGGCGCTCTGGAGTTATCCCCGAGGGATGGAGATCTTTTAAAATCGTTCCCATTTTGAAGAAGAATAGGCCACCTCAGGAGGTCACTTCCTATCGTTCAATCGCATTGATCTGATGCCTAAGAAAAACTTTTCAGAAAATGATCAAGGTAAGGGTTGAACATTTCCTTGAGCAAAACCACAAAATGCATCATCATCAAAACGGTTTCCGTACAGGCAGAAGCACAGCCGATAATATTTCCATTTTATGGGCTAATATTAAATCGAACATTGAAAACAAGAAATTCACAGTTGCTGTCTTTGTTGACATCAAAAACGCTTTTGAAGGAGTAAACTTAGAAATTCTTTGCGAGAAGGTTTTAAATATTGGTATTAATGCTCATTTTCTCAAAGTACTACGAAATCTATTGATATATAAAGAATACGTCATACAAACGGAACATGGTAATTTTAATAGAAGATCTTTTACTGGGACTCCTCAGGGTTCCATCCTGAGCCCATTACTTTTTAATATATACATCAACGGTATTCTGGACGGTTTGGATATTGATGCGTTGGCATATGCTGATGATGTGGTGATATACACCTCTAATACGGATTTGTCTATTGCCCTCCGGGATATTCAAAGAAACCTAGACATGCTGATTGAGAACCTTCATAACATATAATTAACTTTAGCTCCGTCTAAGTCTAAGGCGGTCATATTTCACTGGAAAAGAAAGAGATTTATTAGCCCCAGCCAAATCACCATCTATGGCACCCCAATCGAATATGAAGTTTCTTTTAACTTTCTTGGCTTCATTTTCCACCATAATCTTGAATTACATCAACAAATAAAGGCCATAAAAAGCAACTGTTCAAGTTTTATTAACATCATAAGGTCCCTAGGCGGTGTATCATGGGGTTCTGACCCACAGAATCTACTAAGGATATATTTACGGCTGTTATTCGTCCCAAGATTGATTACATGGGGTTCTTGCTATTGGAATGCTCCCAGGACGCTTTACTTACTTTACAAAGGATACAATACAAATGCCTTAGGATATGCCTTGGAGCTTTGTGCTCTACGCATGTTCTCAGTTTGGAACAAACTGCGAATATAATGCCATTACCAGAGAGATTCAAGTACCTCGGCCGCTGTTTCGCAAATAGAATCTCCGCTTGGCAAGACCACCCGGTGATAGAGATCACTCGAAATTATATCTCTCACGTCGAAGCCGACAAAATACCTCAATGGATGAAAATGGTACAAGAAACGATAGCATTTGAAAATGTCTTTTCATGTAACCCACATCCGAAATATACAATTCCTCTAGAAGCAATATTCCACAAAACTGCTATAGAGTTCCTGGATGTTAAGACAAATGAGGCTACAAGTTTCGAAATACAAGACAAATTCAACGGTCTTGTCGCCAATCGTTGGGCAATATTTGAAAGAATTTCTGGTTCTGAAATTCTGGTGTGCGAATTTAGAAATAGAAGGCTCTTTCCGTATTTCATCGACCAGCTCTATTTATACAGCAGAAGCTTTTGCCATTCTGGAGGCACTTAAATTCATTGACGGTTCAGATAAGGAGAAATTTTTATTGATAACGGATAGCCGCTCAGTTCTAATGTCACTAAAATCTCACTGTAAGAATAAACATCATCCTCTAATCTATCAGATCAGACATATTTTGTATGATCTTCATCAAAGTGGCAAGTCCGTACATTTCCTTTGGGTCCCGAGTCATTCGGGCATTGAAGGAAACGAAATCGCCGATCAAATAGCAAACAACAACATTCCGGACCCAATATCTGGACTTACATACCATAAGGACTTCTACCCAACACACAAAAGGAAGGCTATTGAAGTATGGCAGAGGAAGTGGCGAGAGAGCCCTTTTGGGAGATTCCTCTTTCGGTTGGAGCCTAATGTTAATTCCCCTCCATGGTTTAAAGATAGCTCGCTGCAAAGAAATACTATATGCCTGATTAACAGGCTGAGATTTGGCCACAATCAGCTTAAGGCCCACTTGTTCGTCATTAATCTTGCACCAACACACCTATGTGACTGTGGGTTCTCTCAAACTATCGACCATGTTTTGTTTAGATGCAGATTGGTTGATGGCAGACTGGGAATTAATTTCTTTAAGGATCTTTATAGAATTGGCATTACTGCCCGCAACATAGAGGAAATCCTCCGCACCAAGAACATCGAGGCATTTAAGATCTTACAGAGATTCCTCTCTAAAGCTCATATATGTATATGACATTTTATATCGGGGTGAAACTCTTGGTTTCACCCCTCGCATCAGATCAGCTGGAACAAGACAAGTTCGAATGATATGAAAGCAGAAGACAACGCTCGCATTGAACAAGACAAGGGTGGCGACATAGACTCAGTGTCTCATGCCACCCTTTGAAACATCTGGCGTTCTACCTCGAACGTCAGACGAGAAGAAGAAGAAGAGGACAATCATTGTGTGCGTAAAAGTTTTAAAAGGTCTGTAAATAATAAACAATTTATTTGAGGAATATTTGGAAAATATATTAACAATTTTTAAAAGCGATTAGCTGGTTTAAAATTTGTGTACACAGCCCTGTTTTTTTTTTTTTGTTGTAGACTTAAATAAATGTTTGCTACCGAAAATTTCGCTAGAGGTGCATACCGGCCTTAAAGACGGACGAAAATTTGAGTGGTGCTCAACAATTTTATATTGACTCAACGACAAACAGAATGGGGTCGATAATACCGGCATTTGTAATTGATTCAACAAACGATAGATTAGCTGTGCCGATTATTAATATGTCTTCTACCGACATTATTTTTGAAAAAGGTGAGCGAATAACGAAAGGTGAGCTATGTATTTTAGATGATGAGGCTGAAAATTTTGATTTTGGAAAAAAATGGGACTGCGAATGATTTTATTGAAATGATTGATATTAATCCGGAGATAAATGAGGATTACCGAAAGAGACTATTGAATGTGATTACTGGCTATAGAGATTGTTTCGCCCTGACTTTAAGCGAACTAGGAGGTACTACGGATACCGATTTTTCTATTGAATTGAATGATAATACACCCGTTACATACAAACCATATCGTCTTAGCGAATCTGAAAGACATTTTGTACGTGATGAGATGGACAAATTGAATAGCGCCGGCATAATTGTAGACCCAAATTCTGAATACGCCATTCCGATATTAATAGTGAAAAAGAGAAATGGCGATCGAAATAGATCTCGCAATCGAGTAACGAAAAAGATGAAATACCCTCTACCAATGATTTCTGATCAGATTGATCGGCTGAATGGAATGAAATATTTCAATATGCTTGATATGAGAAGTGGGTACTATCAAGTGAAAATGGCAGAGATTTCGCGACATTTGACAGCTATATCACGCCAGACGGGCATTATGAGTTTCCGCGAATGTCTTTTGGTGTTTCAAATGGCCCTGCGGTTTTTCAGAAGCTGGGGTTGGAAGTTTTTAGAAGATCGTCTTTGAAATTGAATATTAAGAAATGCAAATTTCTGATGACGAAGATTGAATATTTAGGTTATGAAATTTCAAGTGGTATGATATCACCGAGTCAGCATAAACTGAAGGCAGTTTCGGTATTGATGTCCTCTACCAAGTTCCGTTGTCACTTTTGTGTACGAAGTCCATTCCTGCCCTCAGCGCTGGAAATACTGTCCTGACCACCAGTGCGTCCAACAGTTTCTGGAAAATTTTGTTCTACACTCGGCGTTTCCTAGATACATGTGGTATACCAAATTGTAGCTATTGATGCCCTCTATCAATATCCGTTGTCACTTTTGTGTACGAAGTCCATTCCTGGACTCCACATGGGAAATAGTGTCCTGACCACGAGTACCCAGTAATAACCAAGCTAAATAACATTGAACAGGCACATGTGGCACACCAAATTGTAGGTAAAGGTGTTCTCTACAATATTCTGTTTATAAATCGTTATTTTTAAGCTAGGAAATACATAAATTTTATTAAATATTCTGTCTGTCCGTCTTATATTAATTCAGTTTTTGTCGTCTCTGTGTCACCCTGTTATTTTTCGATAACCTTGTTATCGAAAGTCAGCGACGTCGCTATCTTCACGCAGGTATTTTTCTATGGGTGTACACATGGCTGAACAAGAAGGTTAAATCATAGGCCCATATGATTACAATTTTTTTATTTCGACCAAATTTTAAGATGTCAAAATCATATGTTTATGGTGATTGCAGCTCTCCAAATGACACTGCATAGCAAATGCATCTCAAACAAACTCGCGCATTCATAGCTGGAGAATTGTTCAAAGATGACTTGAGTATCTTGATAACATATTCCAGACCCACAATACCACGCACATCAGTTTTTAAACTGCATCATAAACTGTTTTTGTTAATAGACGGCGAAGATCCATTTGACTGACTTCCATTGTTAACTTTGGTGGGTATTATAGTCTTATTTGTCTCATATCGGCGTTCCTCGGATGAATTACCCACTTCACAATCACTCATAGGTGACGCAATTAAATTTATTTTTCTTTATTTTTCTCTGATTTGAATTATTTTTTTCAGGACAATTGAAAGAATAAATAACTGCCACTTTTACCAATGCCATACGATTCTTTTATCAGCTGATGTTGACTTCTTAAAATTGTAAACAACATATTGAAATTTGTTGTTTTTGTTATCGTGATTCCACCTCCTTATTCAGCCATGGGTGTACAGCAGTGTACACTTAGAAAGGTAAAATCACTAGGACAAAAACAACAACTGTCAATGTGTTTGTTTGTAATTGCTTCTGTCACATCCAGATGATTAACGTAGTTGTGAAATTAATTTGTATTTGTATTGTTCTTTGAATGAAAACATCCTGCATTTAAACCTTCGATTGCAGAAAATCTTGAAACATTGATTGCTTTATTCCCATATTACGCTTCTCTAAGGATTTCTACCATGAAGGTAATAAAAGGAAGCTAATGTAAAACCTTGATTGCACATTTAGTAATTTTGTTTTCTTTCAAGCTTTGCACTGTGAAGTCATCCAATAAGAAACATAAACGGCGTAAAAAATCAAGAATTATAAATCCTGGAGAAGTAACAACGACTGAAATAAATACGGAAATTAAGCTTTAGTTGAAATTAGAAACCGAATCTATTTTAAAAGCCGAAACGATTAAAAGTCCCAACATCATGGAAAATTCTACACCCTCAATTAAGTCCACATCAAATGAATAGAATACTCCAAAGGATACTGAAAGACTCGAGAACAAATAAGAGCTGAACTTGAATCAAAAAAGTTGGTCAAACAAGCAAAAGCAAAAATACGGGAATATCCGAAACATTTGTAGAAACAAGTAAAGTAAACTCTCTGTGCCTGAGACACAAAATAAGGAATCGACAACCAGTATGAAATCGCGTGAACAAATAAAGGCTGAACGAGAAATTGGCGAAACAAGCAGCCAAAGCTGCAAAATCGGGTGGTGGCGCAACAACGGTTGAAAAGGTTACAGGACAAATAACAAATTCTATAGAAAATTTTGTCAACATTTTATTTCTATAGAAACTTTTGCCAAAATTTTATTTCTATGGAAAATTTGATAATCTAAACCAAGCGTTATTTTGGATAATGGGGTCCTTTCTAGATGTCTGTGGTAGTGGTCTAAGGATTACGTAGTAAGTTTCTATTTTACGATATAATTCAATACATAAATAAAATATGTGCGTGCAAAAATGTTCTCTAACCTATAAGCATTTTGTCTATTTGCAGAAAAATACAGCACTATCAAAGGCAGAACGAAGAGCAATACAAGAAGCTCAAAGATCATTTTCAAGCATAAAAAGCATCAGGCAATAAAGTTGGTTCCAACACGCCAAAGACTCCACAACCAAAGACTGCATCGGCTGCCAAGGCGGTATCAGGGTCAGATAAGGTTTCACCCAATGAAAGACCGAAAACAAGTGTTAATCTGTTTGTGAATAATTCACAAATTCATCCCAGCGTTGCTAGGCTCAGAGAGCAATATGCCAAACGTACTGTTGTTGACGCAATACATTTTATATTTTATATTTTATATATCTATATTTTAAAAAGTGTTTCATTTAACTCCAAGTTTCTCCCCAAATTTTGAAATTTTCTTATACAATGCAATTAGAAAAATATTTCATTAAAAATTCTCTGAAAACCTATATTTTCTTTCATGGTAGGTTCACTTTTTTGTGTATAAATGTAGATAAATGAACCCCGGAACAAGTTTTTTGAAAAAGTTTTTATCATGCCCAACATGATTTTCTAACATTTGGAGAGGTTTTTTTTTTCAAAAAATGTACAACAAGTCAGCCGTCGCTGGGGTTTTTTGTCCTGCCCTCCAGTTGATGGAATTTAAATCTGGAATTTGACAAGGAACCGAGCTGATTCTGAACATGTGTGATATCTCAAAATGTTCGTATTAATGTCAGCTTTCACGTTCCTTTGTCCAATTTTTCTAGGTTTTTAATATGTGTCCTCCAGGCTGGATTTTGTGTCCTGGTCACCTAATCCCGATGGAAACCTTCAAAGGTTGAACCACGGAAGAAGTTTTTTGAAAAAAATTTTAATGACAATTATGCCCAACATGATTTCCTAACATTTGGAGAGGTTTCCCTTTCAAAAAATGTACAGCAAGTCAGCCGTCGCTTGGGTTTTTTGTCCTGCCCTCCAGTTGATGGAATTTAAATCTGGAATTTGACAAGGAACCGAGCTGATTTGGAACATGTGTTATACCTCAAAATGTTCGTATTGACGCCAGCTTTCATGTTCCTTTTTCCAAATTTTCTAGGTTTTTAATATGTGTCCTCCAGGCTAGATTTAGTGTCCTGGTCACCTAATTCCGATGGAAACCTTCAAAGGGTGAACCACGGAACAAGTTTTTTGAAAAATTTTTTAATGACAATTATGTCCAACATGATTTCCTAACATTTGGAGAGGTTTTCCTTTCAAAAATGTACAGCAAGTCAGCCGTCGCTGGGGTTTTTGTCCTGCCCTCCAGTTGATGGAGTTAAAATCCAGAATTTGACATGGAACCGAGCTGATTTGGAACATGTGTTATACCTCAAAATGTTCGTATTGACGCCAGCTTTCATGTTCCTTTGTCCAAATTTTCTAGGTTTTTAATATGTGTCCTCCAGGCTAGATTTAGTGTCCTGGTCACCTAATTCCGATGGAAACCTTCAAAGGGTGAACCACGGAACAAGTTTTTTGAAAAATTTTTTAATGACAATTATGTCCAACATGATTTCCTAGCATTTGGAGAGGTTTTCCTTTCAAAAAATGTACAGCAAGTCAGCCGTCGCTGGGGTTTTTGTCCTGCCCTCCAGTTGATGGAATTGAAATCTGGAATTTGACAAGGAACCGAGCTGATTCTGAACATGTGTGATAGCTCAAAATGTTCGTATTGATGTCAGCTTTCATGTTCCTTTGTCCAAATTTTCTAGGTTTTTAATATGTGGACACCAGGCGTTGGTTAGTGTCCTGACCACCACTTACAACATTGAAATCTAGAATTTGACTAGGAACCGAGCTGATTTGGAACATAAGTTATACATCAAAATGTTCGTATTGATGTCAGCTATCATGTTCCTTTGTCCAAATTTTCTAGGTTTTTAATATGTGGACACTAGGCTGGATTTAGTGTCCTGGTCACCTAATTCCGATGGAAACCTTCAATGGGTGAACCTATGACGGGGGTTTCACGCACTTGCACAGTTTTACTTTGAAAAATTTAAATTCAGTTTTTTTTTTGGAAAAAAGGCAATTGAAAAATTGAAATGCCTTTCATTCATGTGTCAATTGGAAAATAGAAAATTTTCATTCTGTATCGACTTCACAATCATAATAAGTTACAAGCAAAGATTTTGAAAAAAAAAAAAATAAAGAGAAATTGGTTTTGATTTGCGAATAAGATTTATTGCAATTAGCTGCGAAATACAATTTTTATCTTTAGCCGGTAAGGTTTTTTTTGTGGTTTCGGCCAATATATGATTTAGTGATATTATGGGTAATTTTTGTTTTAGAAATCCTTTAATTTTTTTAAATTTGAATATTGGTTTGACATCATTAAATCACAGGAAGTTGGACAAGGCTGTTATTTGGCCACAGATCTTTTGGATCTGTGGGATGACTATCCCACAGATTGCAAAATTGGCATATGGAATTTTGACATGGCTGAAACGCACAATTAAATTGGATTGTGAAAGAAAAAAAAGGCTTTCAAAATGGCAATTAATGCGGCATAAATATCCCAAATTTACCTAAATATCGCAATTCGCTATAAATTACATGAAGCAACAAAGAATCCGGGTATCAAAAGAAAATCATATATAAGGAAATTAATTCTAGAGCCCTGTCTGGCCTACACTTTGAAAAATTACAATCAATATAGATCAACGTGTTCCAGAAAATACTATGGAGACCGCAAACCTACTCATCTATATATGTATATACTCTTAATTTAAATTATTCTTTTCAAGTTATATTAAGAAACTGTAACTCAAATACTGGTCCACAAGCGCTTGTTGGCTGAGCAACTCAAATAATTTCGTGAGTATTAAAGAATCTTTGTTTTTTTTTTATCTTCTTAATTTGTTATATATCTATGGATGATGGGAATTTTCATTATTTAAGATTATTCAACTAATTCTGATTTGTTTTCTTGTATTAGAATTTTAAAATATTGAGATAGGCCACTTTTTGCAATTTAACATAATTTTTAATTCCCCTTTAATTTATTTGTTGATCTAGAAATAATTGTCAATATAATGATTACTAAAAATATGCAATATTATTATTAAAGTATTTGCGTTTAATTTTCGAAATTGAAGGTTTGAGCGTGTAGAGTGTCGTTAGGGCTGACAAACATCTTGGTCGGCAAGGCAGGGTGGGATAACCGATCGGATATCAATGACACCTAGATATCCATTTTCCGGGACCGGTTCCGTTTTCTTTTAAATAGCTAACTAGGTTTGTCATTATGAAAAAAAAAGTGTATGCTACCATTAAAATTTTATTGTTGGTGTAAGCGGCTGGGATCTAACTTCGGCGACAAGAACACCCCCCCCTCCACTGAGCAAGGTCGGAACATTCGGTAGCAATGGTCAGTAGAAGTTAGGATCCAGTGTGAGAGCCGTTACATAAAATAAATGGCGCCCAACGTGGGGCCCGATATCGGTGGAAAAAAATATAGAGTAATTAATTTACATAAACTTTGATAACAAATCATGTTCATGTTCATCTATCGATATTTCCCCATATAATGACAGATCAAAAAAAAAAAAAAAAAAAAAAAATCCAAATTTAGAAATATTTATCTGTTTTGGATTCTTTAATTTGCATTCTTTCATGTGGGATTTAAAGCCAAACTTAGATAAATTTTTTTTTGGGTTGGTCAGAATAATCACTCTAGAATGTTTGAGAATTTTGGTCCTGAGTACAGTTGGGATCTTACTCACATGACAGAGTTTTACTTTTGGCATTAGATGTTAGTGAGTGGTAAAAATTTTAGTGCTATATGTTGAATAAGATCATTTAAGAAGGATTTTGATACTAAATAGTGGTTATCTACCTACAATGATCATATTCAATAGTTTTTTTTTTATATTTGTTTCTAAGAAAATGGAATGGGAAAGGAAAACATTCTACACGTGATAATCTTCAAGAGTAGAATACTATCAGTTTGTGTATAAACATTTGCAACTCGAAGAATTTTTTTTTCACATTGAGTAAAATAGTTATAAAACATGTATATTACGAACTTGAAGACGCGGATGGAAAAGGAAGCGGGATATACCATGCTAAAGACATCTGGAAATAAGATTTTTTTTTTTTTTTAGTACAGGTGGTGTATTTTATGACGGGGGTTTCACGCACTTGCACAGTTTTACTTTGAAAAATTTAAATTCAGTTTTTTTTTTGGAAAAAAGGCAATTGAAAAATTGAAATGCCTTTCATTCATGTGTCAATTGGAAAATAGAAAATTTTCATTCTGTATCGACTTCACAATCATAATAAGTTACAAGCAAAGATTTTGAAAAAAAAAAAATAAAGAGAAATTGGTTTTGATTTGCGAATAAGATTTATTGCAATTAGCTGCGAAATACAATTTTTATCTTTAGCCGGTAAGGTTTTTTTTGTGGTTTCGGCCAATATATGATTTAGTGATATTATGGGTAATTTTTGTTTTAGAAATCCTTTAATTTTTTTAAATTTGAATATTGGTTTGACATCATTAAATCACAGGAAGTTGGACAAGGCTGTTATTTGGCCACAGATCTTTTGGATCTGTGGGATGACTATCCCACAGATTGCAAAATTGGCATATGGAATTTTGACATGGCTGAAACGCACAATTAAATTGGATTGTGAAAGAAAAAAAAGGCTTTCAAAATGGCAATTAATGCGGCATAAATATCCCAAATTTACCTAAATATCGCAATTCGCTATAAATTACATGAAGCAACAAAGAATCCGGGTATCAAAAGAAAATCATATATAAGGAAATTAATTCTAGAGCCCTGTCTGGCCTACACTTTGAAAAATTACAATCAATATAGATCAACGTTTTCCAGAAAATACTATGGAGACCGCAAACCTACTCATCTATATATGTATATACTCTTAATTTAAATTATTCTTTTCAAGTTATATTAAGAAACTGTAACTCAAATACTGGTCCACAAGCGCTTGTTGGCTGAGCAACTCAAATAATTTCGTGAGTATTAAAGAATCTTTGTTTTTTTTTTATCTTCTTAATTTGTTATATATCTATGGATGATGGGAATTTTCATTATTTAAGATTATTCAACTAATTCTGATTTGTTTTCTTGTATTAGAATTTTAAAATATTGAGATAGGCCACTTTTTGCAATTTAACATAATTTTTAATTCCCCTTTAATTTATTTGTTGATCTAGAAATAATTGTCAATATAATGATTACTAAAAATATGCAATATTATTATTAAAGTATTTGCGTTTAATTTTCGAAATTGAAGGTTTGAGCGTGTAGAGTGTCGTTAGGGCTGACAAACATCTTGGTCGGCAAGGCAGGGTGGGATAACCGATCGGATATCAATGACACCTAGATATCCATTTTCCGGGACCGGTTCCGTTTTCTTTTAAATAGCTAACTAGGTTTGTCATTATGAAAAAAAAAGTGTATGCTACCATTAAAATTTTATTGTTGGTGTAAGCGGCTGGGATCTAACTTCGGCGACAAGAACACCCCCCCCTCCACTGAGCAAGGTCGGAACATTCGGTAGCAATGGTCAGTAGAAGTTAGGATCCAGTGTGAGAGCCGTTACAAACCCCAGAAAAAGTTTTTGATTTTTTTTTTTATGAAAATTATGCCCAATATGATTTTTTTAACATTTGGAGTGGTTTTCTTTTCAAAAAATGTACAGCAAGACAGCCGTCGCTGGGGTTTTTTGTCCTGCCCTCCAGTTGATGGAATTGAAATCTGGAATTTGACAAGGAACCGAGCTGATTCTGAACATGTGTGATAGCTCAAAATGTTCGTATTGATGTCAGCTTTCACGTTCCTTTGTCCAAATTTTCTAGGTTTTTAATATGTGGACACCAGGCGTTGGTTAGTGTCCTGACCACCACTTACAACATTGAAATCTAGAATTTGACTAGGAACCGAGGTGATTCCGAACATAGGTTATACATCAAAATGTTCGTATTGATGTCAGCTATCATGTTCCTTTGTCCAAATTTTCTAGGTTTTTAATATGTGGACACTAGGTTAGATTTAGTGTCCTGGTCACCTAATTCCGATGGAAACCTTCAATGGGTGAACCCCAGAAAAAGTTTTTGAATTTTTTTTTTATGAAAATTATGCCCAATATGATTTTTTTAACATTTGGAGAGGTTTTCTTTTCAAAAAATGTACAGCAAGTCAGCCGTCGCTGGGGTTTTTTGTCCTGCCCTCCAGTTGATGGAATTGAAATCTGGAATTTGACAAGGAACCGAGCTGATTCTGAACATGTGTGATAGCTCAAAATGTTCGTATTGATGTCAGCTTCCATGTTCCTTTGTCCAAATTTTCTAGGTTTTTAATATGTGGACACCAGGCGTTGTTTAGTGTCCTGACCACCAGTTTCAACACTGAAATCTGGAATTTGACTGGGAACCGAGCTGATTTGGAACATGTGTGATACCTCAAAATGTTCGTATTGATGTCAGCTTTCACGTTCCTTTGTCCAAATTTTCTAGGTTTTTAGTATGTGACCTCCAGGCTGGATTTAGTGTCCTAAACTTCGAGTTGCACATAGAAATCATTGATTTCTGAAGCAAACTAAGTGATTTGGACAATGAGTCATACCTTAAATTGTAGCTAAAGAATCAGGCTACATGTTTAGAACTTCCTAAGAATTAGTAATTGGACAGTTTTCCTATATTTTTGTCCAGGAATCTCGTTCTCCATTGAAATTCTAGCCCCGAACAGTTGATAAAAAAGGTACTTTTTCAGTTTTTGCCGTCTCTGTGTCACCCTGTGAACAGACAATTTTTTTTGTTATCGAAAATTAGCGACGTCGCTAACTTCACGGAGGTTACCTTTTAAGTGTACACTGGGTGTACAGTGTGTCGGATCGATACTACTAGTCGGCGATGACTAAATAATCGGTAAATGTGTTAAGGGCACCTTATACGGTCGGATAAACCCTGCGACACAACACGTTGCGGCGACAAATCCGATAGTATAAGGTCGTGTTCGGCTGTCGCGGGAACGTGTTGGCATAAAATCAAAACAACTTATGGCGTTTTCTTTTCTTGTAGAAAATGCACACTTTTTTTGCATTTTGCCCGGAAAATGTACTCTTTAGGTTCTTTTCTAAAAAAACAGGCAAAAGTGCGAAAAGGCTTCGAATTCTGTTGTGAAAATAGCGCCACGCATAGAGGCAAATTACGGGCATTTTCAGCACTGCCAACAAACGAGAGTGCTGCCATTGCCCTGTTTCCTTCTTTGAATTCTTTTCTGCCCGCTGAAATGATAGCATTTTTTTAGGTTGCTGGTAACATTTTAAAAATGCGCATTCTGTACAGACAAAATGAAGGCAAAGCTCTTTTTTCAGAAAAGAAAACACCATTAGATATTTTCTGGTTGGGGGGTACAAATTATTGAGTGTAAGGGGATGTTCGACAAACATTATCAAAGACAAATCTATTTTTACATTAAAAACATGCATTTCTGCAATGAAATTAATGATGGATCGCCAATTTTGGTTGAAAATTAAAGAAATATATAAATCTAAACCATTTCTTTCATTTTTTCAGTAAAAAATGGTTTCACCCATAAATCTTCGTACAACTTCATTGTTTGTTTATGCTTCTTCTTATTTTTCATGTTCTCATCACATTTGTTCGTGCAGTGTAAGGGCAAAACTTGAACGAACACACAACAAATAGACGAACCTCTGTCGGAGTGTTTATCCTACCGTCTAAGGTCCGCTTTATCGATCCCATAAACATGCAGCAGTATCGATTATGCCTTCGGACTTAACTTATAGTGTGCACAATATATGGGATATGTTCGACACGAGCACTGTCGTCCGGAATAACTGGTAGTCTGTAATGCGCTTTACAGACTATCAGTTATTCCGGACGGAATGTCGGTGTTTGTAAAGAATTTTACAATGTGTCGGATCGATACGACTTGTCGGCGATGACTAAATAATCGGTAAATGTGTTATCGATCCCATAAACATGCAGCAGTATCGATTATGCCGTCGGACTTAAATTATAATGTGCACAATATATGGGATATGTTCGACACGAGCACTGTCGTCCGGAATAACTGATAGTCTGTAAAGCGCATAAAGCGCATAAATGAAAATGCCAGAAAGTACAAGCTGGTGCTTTTTTTGAAAAGGGACCAAAAAAGACAATTTGGTGCTTTTCAGATATCAAAAAGCACTAAATTTGGTGCTAAAAGCACAAAATTGGCATCACTGATTTCAAAATTATATAAAACAGCTGACACATCTGGAACGCTTACGGTACGTTTACGAGCCCATAATCAGAATTTAAAACCTTTCAACGCGTGTGGTGTGATTGATTAGATTTAATACAACTGGATTAGGGTTTTTTTACATTGAATTACACACACAATGGCCGATGTGGACGATTTGTTCAATTGTTTCAATGAAGATGATGGGTGTGATACGTTAGAGCCTCCTGTAGCAATAGACCGGCCACAAGTTGTTGAACACGATGAAGGGAACCATAAGCCAATGTAAGTTAAAAAATATTCTTGTATCAGGAGATAATTAAGCTGAACATTTACAGATCTTCCAAAACCGCCGAAAAACGGGCACTGCCTTTAACAGAAAGTGAAAGCGGTGATACAAATAAGCGTTCTAAAACAACTGAATCTATTTTGGACGATATATGCGTTGATGCATTGCGTTCCCGAATAGCTGTCCATGTAATCAAATCGCCTGAATCTTGTACACATGAAGTAGCTGTTTACCCTGGCCAAGAGTATATACCGCTTCAAAGTTTCAGTGGTACTCCAGCGAAAGAATATCCTTTCGTTTTAGATCCATTTCAAAAAGAAGCTATTCTTTGCATAGATAATCAACAAAGTGTTTTAGTATCAGCCCATACGTCGGCTGGTAAGACAGTAGTTGCGGAATACGCCATAGCAAAATCCCTAAATTGTAAACAACGAGTAATATACACCACTCCCATCAAGGCGTTGTCAAACCAGAAATATCGAGAATTCAGCGAGGAATTCAAAGATGTTGGGTTGGTTACGGGTGATGTTACTATTAATCCATCAGCTTCCTGTCTTATAATGACAACAGAAATTTTGCGTAATATGTTGTACCGGGGCAGTGAAATTATGCGTGAAGTTGGTTGGGTGGTGTTTGACGAAATACATTATATGCGAGATAAAGAGCGTGGTGTGGTATGGGAAGAGACGTTGATATTGTTGCCGGATAATGTACGTTATGTATTTTTGTCTGCTACTATTCCCAATGCCAGACAATTTGCAGAATGGGTGTGCCACTTGCATAAACAACCTTGCCACGTGGTCTACACCGACTATCGTCCCACTCCATTACAACATTACATTTTCCCAGCTGGAGGAGATGGAATTCATTTGATTGTTGACGAAAAGGGACAGTTTAAGGAAGATAATTTCAACACAGCTATGGCTGTATTGCAAAATTCGGGTTTGTTATACACGAAGAGAATTGCGATTTAAATTTCTATTAACGTTGTCCAAATTCTAGGTGAAGCAGCAAAAGGTGACCAGAAAGGACGTAAGGGCGGGATAAAAGGGGTCAATGCAGGTCAATCCAACATATTTAAAATTGTAAAAATGATCATGGAACGTAATTTCGCACCCGTCATCATATTTTCATTTAGTAAAAAGGACTGCGAGGTATATGCCATGCAAATGGCCAAATTGGATTTTAATACTGCCGAGGAGAAAAAGTTGGTCGATGAAGTGTTCAATAATGCACTTGACGTGCTCTCCGAGGAAGATAGACAATTACCACAAGTCGAAAACGTGCTGCCACTTCTAAGACGCGGTATAGGCATTCATCATGGTGGCCTCTTACCAATTCTCAAGGAAATTATAGAAATTCTTTTCGGCGAAGGACTTTTAAAAGCGTTATTTGCAACCGAAACTTTTGCTATGGGACTTAATATGCCCGCACGAACGGTATTATTTACGGCGCCACGGAAATTCGACGGCAAAGATTTCCGATGGATTTCATCTGGAGAATATATTCAAATGGCCGGAAGAGCTGGACGTCGCGGGTTAGATGACAAGGGTATAGTTATATTAATGATCGATGAGAAAGTGTCGCCCGCTGTGGGTCGTGGTATTGTTCAAGGGAAGGCAGATCCCATAAATTCTGCCTTCCATCTGACCTACAATATGGTTTTAAATTTATTGCGTGTGGATGAAATCAATCCAGAATATATGTTAGAACGTTCGTTCTTCCAATTTCAAAATCAATCATCGA
This sequence comes from Haematobia irritans, assembly GCF_050003625.1. Classification (NCBI taxonomy): domain Eukaryota; kingdom Metazoa; phylum Arthropoda; class Insecta; order Diptera; family Muscidae; genus Haematobia; species Haematobia irritans. The sequence goes on along the minus strand of NC_134398.1, from coordinate 73,839,742 downwards.
TTCCAGATCTTTATAAGGAGGTACAAGACAAACAGCTTGAATTAGAAAAATTCAAAATCAGTGAAGAGCATAGTGTAGCATCGTACCACCATATACGCGATCAGCTAGATTCGTTGAGTACACAATTTCGCATATGGATTACTAAGCCAGAATATTTGGTACCATACCTTCAACCGGGTCGTCTTGTCAAAGTAAAAAACGAAAATGAAGAATACGATTGGGGAATAGTGGTAAATTTTAAGAAACAAACTAGTAAAACGAAAAATCCCTTGCAAGCAGAAACATCAGTTATTGTTGATGTCTTACTACATGTCTCTGAGGAATCTTCTAAAAGTGACGAACCCAAACCTTGTAAGCCCGGACAAAAAGGAAACATGGAAGTTGTGCCAGTTGTCCACAAACTTTTATCTCAAATTTCCTCATTAAGGGTTTATTACCCCAATGATCTAAGACCTGCCGATAATCGTCGGAGTGTTTTAAAAACAATCAAGGAAGTAAAGAAACGTTTTCCCAAGGGGCCGCCGCTACTAAATCCTATAACAGAAATGAACATTAAGGATCCGGAATTCAAAAATATTGTTGATTCCATAGCTAAGTTTGAAGAACGTTTATATGCCCATCCCTTGCACAATTCGCCCGAGCTCGACCACATTTATTCCCGCTATACAGAAAAACTGAAAGTAATGGAAGAACTAAAAGCAGCTAAAAATAAATTAAAAGAAGCCCGAAGTCTGCTACAAATGGACGAGTTGAAGCATCGCAAACGAATTCTTCGTAGAATGGAGTATTGCACAGCCCAAGATGTCATTGAATTCAAAGGACGAGTAGCTTGTGAACTTAGTTCTGCAGACGAACTTTTAATGACCGAAATGATATTCAATGGCGTCTTTAATGATCTGACAACAGCACAATCTGTCTCCTTGCTATCGTGTTTCGTTTGTGATGAGAAATCGTCCGAAAATCCCGCGTCAGCCGAAGAACTTTCGGGTCCTTTGCGATCGATGCAGGAGTTGGCGAGACGCATAGCCAAAATTTCCAATGAATGCAAGTTGGAGTTGGACGAAGAGCAATATGTCGATAAATTTAAGCCTTTTTTAATGGATGTTGTTCTTGCTTGGTGTAAAGGTACGTCTTTCCTTAACGTTTGCAAAATGACTGATATATTTGAAGGATCGATTATACGTTGTATGCGCCGTTTGGAAGAATTACTACGTCAAATGTGTCAAGCGGCCAAGACTATAGGCAATACAGATTTGGAAAATAAATTCTCCGAAGGCATTCGTTTGCTTAAGAGAGATATTGTTTTTGCCGCTTCCTTGTATCTTTAGATTGCAAAACGCATTTTGACCATCCTTCAAACAATAAATATCTTTTTAACTTTATATTTTGTTATTTAGAATTGTACAATTTGTGATTGTACTCCATGTTCCAACATGTTACATGAAGCTGCGTGAAATAAAGCTCGATACATTAAAAATACATTTTTTTGCATTTGAGGCTAGTTGATGTTTTAGTATCTTTTTGTCATATTTACAATAGTTGTATATTAGTATTTGTTGTAACAGTTTATTGTGGTTTCATCCATTTTATGATATGCGCTTTAGTACTTCAACTTGTATCCAGATCAAGGGACTCTGCGGCTAAAGGTGGGTACTATGTTCTGGTTTTGAATTGAAAACCACTTTATTTTCGCGTTTTGCTTAAAGGAGGGTATTAAGTTCGAGCTTAGCCGCTAACATCGTAATTTTTCACGATTAATTTTCTTTAATAATCCATTTTAAGGAATACAAACTTTGTGAAAATTTGCTTTGGGCTATTCCCCATCAAGTTATAATAAAATTTGCAACATATGTGTATAATTTTATGCTTTTTTTACTGAGTTAGTTTTCACTTTAGCGGCTAAACTCGAACTTAGTACCCACTTTAAATCATCAAAATTATAAATGAAAACAAACTTATTCCTGTAGTCTTGCCGAAATCTAGAGGAACAAGATACTGCGCATCAATTGAGTTAATTTATCTGTTTTAATAAAGTAACCACGAAAATTTCAACGCGAAAAGCGAACACAGTACTGACCTTAAGATGGGATGTGTCCAGAGTAATCTGGTGGTGACTCGGATAGGTTTAGCTGGGCAAGCGAAGAGGTGTCGCGTGTCATATGAGGCACACGATTGCAACGCTGCTACCAATCACTGATAGATAGCACTGGAGGAAAGAGACCTCCCACGGCAGACTAGCATTAGCGTAGCTAGACAATTTTCCTAGGGGGGGCTATAGCCCCCCTAGATAAAACTTTATAGACTGAACTTATAGGTTCAACTAATGTTTTATTTCATAAAATTTAATAAAAAAATAGACATCAAAATAACTCGACAATCAATTTATAATAAAGCAACTAAAAGTACCTTACGGGAAATTGGTGCAAATTGCCACTGACGGACCTATCACAGAACTGGTACCTGTGCTCCAGTTAGTTGCAATTTTCATATTTAGTGAAATAAAATTATCAGAATAACCTTTTGTTCGACATATTTCAAAAGTTTTTTTTTCATTTCGGGTTCGATTAGGAGCCCAAATTGAAAGAGATTTCTAAGAGTTTGTCCGAGACTGTTTCCTGAGGACCTGTTTATGGGTTGCTCCTGCTAAAGTGTCCCAGGACGTGTCCTTTGGGATGAGTCCAAGACGCATCCTAAAATGTAAGTTTACTCCGTCAATGACAAACCCATGTTAAAGTGGACGGTCCCTTCCATACGTTTTGATCAGAACTGGGACTGGTCCATACACACCAGGGACTAGTCCTGTACCAGTTCTGTGGTTGATCCATTTCCCGTAGGGTAGTTCCACACTTTTCCCAGCAAAAATTGGGAGTTGTTCTAAAGGCACAACTTTAAAAGCACTTCCAAAAATGTCCTCACAAAGAAGTTAACTATTTTAACTACACAGGAAGTTTTTTTACTTCATTATACACTTCACCACTACTGTGGTACAGGGTATAATAAGTTTGTGCATTTGTATGTAACGCCAAGAAGGAAAAGTCTGAGACCCATCGTTTAGTATACCGATCGTCTTAGAATTAAATTCTGAGTCGATTTAGCGATGTCCGTCTGTCTGTATGTCTGTCTGTTGATGTATTTTTGTGTGCAAAGTACAGCTCGCAGTTTTAGTCCGATTGTCCTAAAATTTGGTATAGGGTCCTATTTCGGCTCAAAGATCCCTATTGATTTTGGAAAAAATCGGTTCAGATTTAGATATAGCTGCCATATATATTTTTCACCGATCTGGTCATAATTGGCGTGCATATCAACTGATCTTCCTAAAATTCCGTACATCCGAATATTTTATGAGTCTCAAAAAAACTTGCAAAATATCAGCCAAATCGCTTCAGATTTAGATATACCTCCCATATATAGCTTTCGCCCGATTTACACTCATATGACCACAGAGGCCAATTTTTGACTCCGATTTAGTTGAAATTTTGCACAGGGAGTAGAATTAGCATTGTAGCTATGCGTGCCAAATTTGGTTGACATGTATATGTTTTTCTGATTTCGACCAACATTTTCCTTGTAAAATCGCCACTGCTTAGTCGAAAAGTTGTAAAAATGACTCTAATTTTCTTAAACTTATAATACATATATATCGAGCGATAAATCATAAATAAACTTTTGCGAAGTTTCCTTATAATTGCTTCAGATTTAAATGTTTCCCATAATTTTTTACTAAAATTGTGTTCCACCCTAGTGCATTAGCCAACTTAAATTTTGAGTCTATAGATTTTTTAGAAGTCTATCAATTCTGTCCAAATCGAGTGATATTTAAATGTATGTATTTGGGACAAACCTTTATATATAGCCCCCAACACATTTGACGGATATGATATGGTATCGAAAATTTAGATCTACAAAGTGGTGCAGGGTATAATATAGTCGGCCCCGCCCGACTTTAGACTTTCCTTACTTGTTTTTTTATATTTTAATGCGTAATTTTTTGTTTTCTTTTTTCAAATAGTTAAAAAAAGAGTAAGATTAAATAAAATGGTACAAATTAATCAAATTTTGCCACAAAAAACTCCATTATAGAAAAATCAATAATATTTGAAAATATTCGAGGGAAAACGTTTCAAACAAGCGTTAGAATGCATTAAAAATCATAAAAAGTATAAAAATTATTTATTTGGGAAAATATCACAAAATTAATAATTCACATTCAAAACAATGAATTCGGATCACACCCAATAAACACAGGATGAGCGTTTTTCAAATGCAACAACTTTTCAGATTGAGGGTAAATATAATTTTCAACATAAATTCAACTTGACTTGAAATAGCTCATCTTCAATACATCTTCAAATTGTTTGCGAATTACTTCCAATTTGCCAAAATGTTGACGAAATCTTTGAAAAGGTGTTGATGATAATATGAGAAAACTTTGACAAAACACTACCCTAAAATGCAACGAAAAAACACGTGGTTTTCAATACTTATTTGTGCAACGAAGTTCGTGGTCAATTGCAAGAAATTAAGAAAATGGAAAATTTTAGACAAATAACCAAATAGTTTATAAAAATAGGTAAGTGGAAATAAGAAATCAAATAAAACTTTAAGGAAGTCACTAAAAGTATATCACTTTGCAGAAAACTAAAATTATGGATTCTACGTTCTTGAAAACATTAAAAAGCTGACCGATGAAAAAATGGTGGACAATTAACTGGAACTGCTTCAAATAGTTTATAATAATTGGTACGTCAATATGAAAAATTAATCAACACTTTAGAGAAGTCACTAAATTTAAATCTCTTTGCAGAAAACTAAAATCTGTGGATGCTACATTCTTGCAAACATTAAGAAGCTGGCCAATGGAAAATGAGTGGCTTATCGACAAGAAAAAGTTTCCAGAAACATTACAAGTGCAACCAATTAAAATTGTTAAAAACAACAAATTGTTGAAATCAACAACTTCTGGATGAAAATGTGCATCACATCGTCAGTTTAATTCATATGCTATTATCAGTTTAAAATGGATATTTTGTGAATTCCTTGTGCTGGAAATCAATTCTAACACGCGGTCCAGTACGTTCCTAATTTCAAATTGCCCGCATGTTAATAAATTTTAATGCTGTTTTATGACACCAAAAGGAAAGAAATCGAATTATCAATGCAAAAGTGTTTTGTTGTTTGTTTTTTCTTTTTTCTTATTTGTTGATATGTGTAATAAGATTATTATTTATCAATTGGTATTGTAGTGTATTATGTAGTGTAGTGTATTATTATATATTTTATTTTGATGAAAATGAATAAATTATACAAAATTCATAGAATTTTGGCATTGACTTTCAATTTGAAGTGGGGATATCATTCATACTGTTACGAATTTGATAATTATAGATATAGGTTTATTTAAATTGGTTTCCGTTAATTTAAAGTTTCAGATTGTAACGATAAAGTTTCGCTATCACTTGTTGGAATCATCTATTCATTTTCTAGTATTTTCCTGAATTTCTTTTATGTTCTTTTGTTTGCTTATCGAAATGTTAGTTCTTACTCTCTCATAGAATAGCAACCCCTTTGCTTTGTTATTTTGCATTCTCATTTCATCTCATTGTCTATTGTCATTATTGTTGTTGTTGTAGTACTGCGAGCATATATCTATGTGAGTGTGTATGTGTTTGGCAGCCAAGAAAAAATGAACAACTTAATGGTCGTAGATCCTTCTAGCATTGTCTAAGAATGTTCTGGCGTTGCCAGAATATTGTAGTGCTACCAGAATGTTCTCGTATTGCCACACCGTCATATATAAAAGCCCTCGCATGCTGCTAACGAGTCAGTCTTAATTAAAGCGTCAAACGAATAACTTCAGTGTGAACGAATTGTAAAGTGTGAAGTCATAGTAAATAAATTGTAGATTGTCGTTATTTAAAAGAACTGTGTTTTAATTGTCGGGTAATTAAAAACGCCTAAATATAAAAACGTAACAATTGGTGTCGGAAGTGAAATAACGAAAAAAAATCTACAATGAAGTTTAATGAGCTTCGTGTGGAAGACTTAAAAAAGGAATTGAGCAAACTGGAGCTGCCGACAACAGGCAATAAGGCCCAGCTTCAAAAGCGTCTACTGGAAGAGTTTGAACGGCGTAATATGGACATTGCGACGCATGGGTTTGATTATAAGGAAGACATTGATGAATCAATACTCGTCAATACCAGCAGTGTAGAAACTCCGTCTGTGGCTTCGAGTGTTGTAGATTACACATCAATGCTCAGTGTTTTGAGTAAAATGATGGAGGAAAACTCTAGAAAAATCATGGATGAGAATTCTAGAAAAATGGAAGAAAATTCTAGAAAAATAGAAGCAAATTCTAGAAAATTGGAAGAAAAATTCAACGAAATATTACAACAAATTTCTGAAGGCATGGAGAAACGTGTGGACCATATAGAAAATCAAATTGTGGAATTGGATAAGAAAGTTCTTTCCGTGGATGAGAAAATTATGGTTCATGATGAGAAGTTTCTGCACATCGAGAAAAAAATGTCAGAGCTGGAAATTAAAGGTGGTCCAGTGCGCGTCATCGAGGGCTCTAAAATCAAAACTCCTGTTTTCGATGGCTCAACGTCATTTGATGTCTTCAAATTCCAATTTGAAATGGTTGCTTCTAGAAATTTATGGAACGACAATGACAAAGCAATTGAACTTCTATTGGCATTAAAGGGCAACGCTGATGTGATACAAAGCATTCCCGCTGCCTCTAGAAATAATTATAATGAAGTAATAGCGGCACTTCAACGTAAGTACGGCGGAGAACATAAGCAAGACATCTTCAGAATGGAATTAAGAGGAAGAGTCCAGAAGTCAAATGAGACTCTACAAGACTTTGCAACAGAGGTTGAGCGGTTGGTGCTTTTGGCATATCCAGGAGAGAGTCACCCACTTGTGGACCGCATCAAAATTGAGACCTTTGTGAATGGCATTCGAGACCCAGAGATAAAATGTGCAACATATGCCGCACAAAAAGCTACATTCACAGAAACAGTAACATTTGCACTTGTACAAGAGACTGCGAGATTGCTGGCACGGCCTCAAATTCACAAAGTACGCAGAGTAGAGACCGAGTGTGAAGAATCGAAATCGGTCATTGAATTGGTAAAAGAGGCTCTAAAGCAGATAATGCAAGAAATGAAGCAGCAGGCAAATAAATCTAGAATAAAATGCTATAACTGTGATAAGGCTGGACATCTTTACCGGGAATGTAAAGCGTGGCGTAAAACGTCGGGGTCAATCTCGCCATTTCCATTAAACAATAATCAGAAGGCGACCACAAAGCCAAGCGACTCAAATTCAAATTTTGCGGATAATAGAAAAGGTGGCAAACAAGTTATTCATCAAGCCTTGACACGACGGCATTGCAATGTAGAAAGCAGACGCTACTCGAAGGCTGAACCAAAGGAGACAGTTGTAAATGTCAGGCAGTTACACATCGAATCTGGCACAGACTGGTCAACAGAGCAACGTAAAGATCCCATTCTGAGAAAAATTATTTCGGCTAAACAAGAAAATAAGAAACCAGCAAGAAAGAAATCGCAGCCGAAAGTCCACTTTTGAAATCATACTGGGCTCAATGGGATAGTTTAGTTCTAGTCAATGGATCCCTGCAACGTAAATGGGAAAGCGAAGATGGCAAGAGCAGCCGAAATTTGATCATCGTACCGGATTCCAAAATAAGAGACGTTTTGGCGGAGTTCCATAATGGTCCCAGTGGAGGTCATCTGGGAATAACCAAAACCGCCGAGAAAGTGAAGCAACGATTCTACTGGGTTGGATGCCAGAAATCAATTGCTGAATGGGTAGCCAATTGCGAGAAGTGCATGAAGGCGAAAGGTCCAACAACGAAAAGTCGAGGTGGTATGCAAGAATATAGACCAGGAGCCCCGTTTGAAAGAATAGCAATGGACGTGGCAGGCCCTTTCCCAGTAAGTGATTCTGGAAACCGTTATGTCCTTGTGGTCATGGATTACTTCAGCAAATGGCCGGAGGTGTATGCAATTCCAAACCAAGAGGCAAAAACGATTGTGGATGTGGTAAACAAAAACTGGATATGTCGCTACGGTGTGCCGTCCGAGATTCACTCAGACCAGGGAAGAAATTTTGAATCGGCCATATTCAAAGAGATGTGTGAATCCCTTGGTATCAAGAAAACGAGGACTACGCCATTACATCCACAATCCGATGGCATGGTAGAAAGGTTTAATCGCACTCTGGAGGAACATCTTCGAAAAGTAGTGGACAACGGCCAGAGGGACTGGGACGAGCATATACCAAAGTTTTTGTTGTCGTATAGATCTGCCATTCATGATTCCACCTCTCGAACACCGGCCAATGTTCTATTCGGAACTGAGTTGAAGTTGCCTGGAGATCTGATATTCGGCGCTAAACCTAATGAGCTCGCCATGGAAGAAAACAGAAACGACATCCCAAATACTTTCGGTGAAGTTCACGAATCAGTGCGCAACAAAATAAAAATGGTCAGCAACAGAATGAAGGCGAGATACGATCGTGCTGTAAATACTGAAGGCTTCCAAGAAGAAGAATTGGTTCTGCTATTTAACCCGCAACGAAAGAAAGGATTGTGTCCTAAACTGCAAACACAGTGGGAAGGCCCATACAAAGTCATCAAGAAGATCAATGATGTTGTATACCGGATTCAGAAGGACGACAGCCCTAGATCAAAGATGAAAGTTGTACATCTGGAACGATTGGCTCCTTACGGAACAGGTTCTGTGCCTGTTCGGGACGAACAGGCTTAAGCGGGAGGCAGTGTTACGAATTTGATAATTATAGATATAGGTTTATTTAAATTGGTTTCCGTTAATTTAAAGTTTCAGATTGTAACGATAAAGTTTCGCTATCACTTGTTGGAATCATCTATTCATTTTCTAGTATTTTCCTGAATTTCTTTTATGTTCTTTTGTTTGCTTATCGAAATGTTAGTTCTTACTCTCTCATAGAATAGCAACCCCTTTGCTTTGTTATTTTGCATTCTCATTTCATCTCATTGTCTATTGTCATTATTGTTGTTGTTGTTGTAGTAATGCGAGCATATATCTATGTGAGTGTGTATGTGTTTGGCAGCCAAGAAAAAATGAACAACTTAATGGTCGTAGATCCTTCTAGCATTGTCTAAGAATGTTCTGGCGTTGCCAGAATATTGTAGTGCTACCAGTATGTTCTCGTATTGCCACACCGTCATATATAAAAGCCCTTGCATGCTGCTAACGAGTCAGTCTTAATTAAAGCGTCAAACGAATAACTTCAGTGTGAACGAATTGTAAAGTGTGAAGTCATAGTAAATAAATTGTAGATTGTCGTTATTTAAAAGAACTGTGTTTTAATTGTCGGGTAATTAAAAACGCCTAAATATAAAAACGTAACAATACAAATTTATGTTGAAAAGTATTTGCAACGATGTTAATTTTGAATTTTACTCGCATCGAAAATTGTATGACAATTTATTGTTGCTAATGTGTTGAATTTCACTGTTGAGGGTAATGTCTGTTTTTTGTTGAGAACGCGATTTTCTCAACAATTTCTCAACTTGAATATTACCCTAATCCTTTGAAAAAATGTTTGAAAAATTGTTGAAATTTAGCATTTTTCAAACGTTTGTGTTTATTGGGCACCTTAAGAAGTGATGCAGATTCATTGCAACGGTTGTTGAACAAGTTCATATTACATTCATCGCTTCTCCAATCAATCAATTACTATTTTTTATTCAACAAAATCATAAGTTCAACCACAGCTTTATTTCATAAATATCAGACTTCTACCACAACCCAAGTAATTCGATTGTGCATGAAAGTCTTTAGTGGAACTTTGAGCGTTGTACGAGTATATACTTGTTTAAGTTTTATAAAAATGTAAAATCGTAAATAGGTTTTCAACTTCTGGGGGGGGGCTAAAATTTTTCTGGGGGGGTCTAAGCCCCCTCCCCAGAGGCCTTCCTACGCTTATGCAGACTAGGGTAGTTTTAGCCCAATTAAGATCAGGCAAGTGCAGCCGCCCCAATTTCTACTTATCAGTGATTGATAGCAGCGTATCTGACGTATGTCCAATTTACAACCAAGGGCCATATGACACGCGTCATGTTTTCTCTTGCCCAGCAAAACTAACCCGACTTACCACCAGATCACTCTGGACACACCCCACCTTAGTCGTTCCTCGATCTGGCTTTTGCCAAACCTAATTACATTAAAGTCAGAGAGCGGATTTTTGCTTCCGATATCACCACATCTAAGGTCTCAGGAAACATATTGAAGACTCGCGAAAGACATAAACGTAAATCTCTTCCTGCAGTTTTGGTGGTAAATCGGATTCGCGCCCAAGACCTTTTCGCGAGGTGGTCGTAAACGGGAAGAAAGTTGTCGCCTTATTCGACAGTGGTGCTACAATCACAGTATTGGGAAAGAATTGTGAGGAGTTTAGGAATATGAATTTGAGGATTTCTCCTGTTTATAAGATTAGCGTTGGGACCCCAAATGGTCAAAAGGCCCCGTGTATCGGTAGGGTCACGGTGGATATTGAGTACGATAATCAGTCGCATGCTTGTGAGGTCTACCTCGTGTTGTGTACTGATCTGGCAACTATTGATTATCTTTCTATAAATAATACTCTGGTAACACTTTACATTAAAATTCTTTATTATTGTGAAATTGAGTCTGAAGCTCAGTTTGATTGAATAAAGAGAAAAGTATAAGCGGCGTGTTTTATTGCAAGGAATATAAAAGTGGTGTCAGAAGTGGACAGCGACATGCCTTTAGAGACGGCAGACTTACGGGCTTTGGCCGAGTTGTTGAAGGAAGTCTTACAAGGTACGGCTGAACAGGCGGCCCACACAGCAGCAGCGAATATTGTCCAAGGAGGGACAACAGTACAACAGACAGCCACATCTAGCAATCTCGCATTACAAATCCAGTGAAGCAACTTCTGTTCAGGATTACTTCACTCGCTGCGAATGGTCGTTCCAATTAAGCAAGATTGATGAAGGGCGGTACAGAGAGTATATACTTGTTTATATGGGACCGGAGTTAAATGACTCGCTGAAGATTTTGTGCAGCCCAAGGGTTCCTCAAGACCTCACTTATGATGAGATTAAGATGCTTTTGATTAATCATTGGGACGGCAGAAAGAATCAATACGCGGAGAGTATCAAATTTCATCAGTTGGCTCCAGGAAAAGATGAACCCTTATCCAGTTTCGCCCTGCGTTTGAGGAAGGCAGCTAGTCATTGTACCTACGGCTCATTTTTAGACAGAATGTTGAAGGAACAGCTACTCCTTGGGTTAATGTCAAGAACCATTTGCGACGAAATAATTGCCAAGGAGCCCAAAGATTTTGGTGAGGCATATAACATAGCGCAACGATTAGAGGCATCGCACCAATCGGCATTAGAGATGAGGAATGCTGCATTACCCGAGACTAACAAAGTTGGGCTCATGGCTACAAGGTACAAGGCGGCTTCGGGACAAAAGGTTAGAGCGGCTCCACGTCGGCAAAGAGAGAGAAGTCCAGAGGGCCGAATAGAAAATGTATCGTGTTATATGTGTGGCGGACCATATAGTCGAGATCGATGACTTTCGTAATATTACTGGACACATTGCAAAGGTTTGTAAATCCAAAACGGCACATGTGACAGAGGAGGATGAACAAGATGACGCTGAATTTATTCAAAGGCTTAACCAAATTGGAGCGACAAATTGCGGTAAACATATGCTTGAGGTGTTTATAAATGGAAAAAAGTAAATATGGAATTAGATACAGGGGCACCCTGTAGCATTGTTAGCAGGAAGACACTTGAAAAGGTAATTCAAAATCCCCGAATACTCAAAACAACAAGGAATTTTACTAGCTTCACGGGTCATAGGATCAATTGTATTGGCCGTGTGGAATGGGCCGCGAGAATGGATAGCACAATTCGTTAAAGAAATCGATTTTGTTGGACTGTTTGCTCCATCGGAGCAGGTGGGTACTATGAAGCTGGCCATCCCGAGGCTCCCTGCATATGAGGCACAGGCAATACAAGATACATTACATTATTAAGTAGCATGAAGTTGTTTTCAGTGATGTTCCAGGGGAACTTGATGTACCTCCTGTTAGGGTGCACTTTAAAACCGATATAAGTCCAGTATTCGCTACGGCAAGAGAAATTCCACTAGCCTTAAGAGAGTATGCAGCGGAAATTGAAAAAAATATAGCGGCAGGTCTATACAAGAAGGTCGAGTTTTCGGAATGGGCTTCTACTACCCATGTTTCGAAAAAGACCGGGAAAATCAGAATCACTGGGAATTATAAGACAACCCTCAATCCAAGAATAATTGTGGACGAACACCCGATCCCGAAACCACTGGATTTGTTTAATAAGATAAAAGGTGCAAAATTGTTTTGCCATCTAGACGTGACGGATGCATATTCTCATCTAGTGAACCATGGAGGAGGTATTACAAGATATACCAAATGTTTGCAATTGTTTCGATGGCATACTGATCTACGCTGAGGATTTCGAGAATTTAAAAGCCGTACTTAAAAGAACACTTGAACGTCTGTATACAAAAGGATTGCGGCTTAATAGGAGCAAATGTGTTTTTGCAGCACCATCTGTAGAGTTTTTGGGCCATAAGATCGATAGAGAGGGTATCCATAAATCCGACAGGCATATAGAGGCTGTGCGAGATGCACCTTCACCTATGACACATGATGAATTGCAATTATTTTTGGGCAAGGCTACATATTATGGATCATTTATACCCAATTTAGCGACACGGGTGAGGCCCCTACACGATATGCTGAGAAATGAGAAATTCCATTGGACTTCGGAAGCAAGCAAGGCATTTAAGGACATCAAGAGCGCTTTAATTTCACCGCAGGTTTTAACACCTTACAATCCTGAATTGCCTGTCTTACTGGCAACAGACGCCAGTCAAGTTGGTTTAGGGACCGTTTTGTCTCACCGGATGCCAGATGGAAAGAGGCTCTGGCAATTGTATGGGCAGTCAATAAGTTTTTTCTATACCTTTATGCACGCCACTTCACATTGATTACGGATCATAAACCGTTGTCGCAAATTTTTGATCCAAATAAATCGTTGTCTGTCCTATGTATTAGCCGAATGGCGAATTATGCGGATTTTTTAGCGAATTTTAATTTCGATGTAAATTTCAAGACAACGAAGGCAAATGCTAATGCGGATTTTTGCTCGAGAGCGGTCAAGAAAGAAGGCGTAAACAGGATTAAACATGATTATGATGATTTCGATAACTTTATAATAAAACAGTTCGAACAGTTACCTATGAGTGCTGAGCATATTGGCTTGGAAAGCCGAAAAGACGAGGAATTGGGAGTCATACGGCTACAGGGCTCCAGAGATGCATTGGCTGGAAATTGTCTGATTTTTGAGCATCGGGTAGTCATTCCCACTAAATTACGTCCGAAAATTCTGCGGGACCTACACGCTGCCCATTTGGGCATCGTAAAAATGAAAGGCATAGCACGGTCGTTTGCATACTGGCCTGGAATAGATGGCGAAATAGAAGCCACTGCGAAGAGTTGTTTTGATTGCGCAAAATATGTCAATGAGCCTTCGAAATTTAGACAGCAGTATCCGAGTGGACCGATCCGATCGTATTTATGTGGACTACGCGGGATTTTTGGGGTCCATGTTAATTGTTGTAGATGCGTACAGCAAATGGATTGATGACTTCTTCCAGCACATCAGCGACCACGATCAAGATATTAGACGAATTGTTTGCCACGTACGGCGTTCCAGTAACTGTGGTATCAGATAATGGTACGTGTTTTTCTTCTTTGGAGTTCAAAGAATTTCTGACCAGGATGGGCGTTAGATATCACAAGTTCACGGCTCCGTACCATCCATCAACGAACGGGCAGACGGTAAAGAATGCACTGAAGGCAGCGGGAGCCAATAGAAACAACACACAAGAATATTTGAATAAATTTCTTCAACACTATCGCATTGCGCCTCACTCAACCACAGGGAAATCACCATCTTTATTATTCTTGGGCCGAAACGCACTTAGACCTACTGATGCCTCAGGACTTATCCAAGAAGATTACGGATAAACAGTACATAGAATTTAACGCAACATTTCGTTCATTTGAACCAATGCAAAACGTATTATTTCTGTCAAACAACCAGCGAATGGATAAATGGGTTCCAGGAATAATTTTGAATCGTATGGGTGATTTACACTACGAAATTTTATTCCAGGGAAGAACGGTGAAGCGGCATGTTGACCAAATTCGAGGCCAAACTCAGACCAATGGGAAGCCGTATGAGAACGAGGAGGCATTGAATCAACCAAAACGTCAACCACACATCTCGATAGAGTCTGAGAGATATGCTCCGACATCTGACCACGTAACAACACCTTTACGGGAGAGATCTGAGGATATGAATTCGCCGAATAGATGTCAAAACCCGGTTTCGAACAATAGAGAAGACCTCTTTTCTACACAACAGTCAGAATTTCTAGGTTTCGACTCTCCCGGAAGAGGAGAGATAAATGGAGATAGGAGCGGACAAGGTATGGATGAGCCTACCGGTAGGCGTGATATAAACCGAACAGGAAGAAGTCCATTGCTATATCGGCCGGGCAGTCCGGGTAACAGGCGGAGGTCTGCGAGAGTGAGACGTCGTACAATCTGGTTTAGCCCGAACTAACACAGGCGAAGGAAGACATGTTGTGTACTTATCTGGCAACTATTGATTATCTTTCTATAAATAATACTCTGGTAACACTTTACATTAAAATTCATTATTATTGTGAAATTGAGTCTGAAGCTCAGTTTGATTGAATAAAGAAAAAAGTATAAGCGGCGTGTTTTATTGCAAGGAATATAAAACCTCGTGCCGACATTAGAGAGCGAGATGTACTGTGGTGTTGATTTTTGGAAAATGTTTTCGGTGGCTTCTAATCTTATTAGTAGCATTATCGTAAAGGATGTTCCAGAAAATTCAAATGCACATCATATCTCTGAGAAGCAGCTTGAGGATCTAGACGAGGCCAAGTCGCACTGTTTGGATTTCGAGACTCACGGTCTGGGTAAAACGAGTGTGGAAGACCATGAAATTGATGCTGCTGACGCAGTTCCAATAAAGCAGCGCCACTACCCAACCGATCCAGAAAAAATTGAGGGCATAACGAAGATCCTGCTGCCCAGATGTATCCGAGATGTCCGGCGATTTCTTGGTCTTTGCTCATGGTTTCGTCGTTTTATAAAGGACTATGCGACTCTTTCTGCCCCAATTAACGAACCTTAAAAAAGTCGAAGTTATTTAACTTTGATTCGGAAGCCGTAGGCGCATTCAACGGATTGAAGGCGGCTTTGACAAGCGCGCTTATTCTGACTCACCCGGATTTCACAAGACGGTTCTACGTACAGTGCGACGCGTCTAACCTGGGCTTAGGAGCAGTACTATACCAGCTGGACGATCCTGGTTTAGAGCGACCCATAGCATTCCACTCAGTTCAACTCACCAGTGCCCAACGCAAAGCGTCACGGAGCGAGAGTGTCTGGCGGTAGTAAATGCTATAAGGAAATTCCGCCCATATATAGAACTTATGCCCTTCACAGTAGTAACCGATCGTAGTGCTTTAAAGTGGCTAATGGGGCAAAGAGATTTGAGTGGGAGACTCGCAAGATGGAGCCTACGACTTCAGAGCTACCAGTTTGATATTGAACTCTGTAGAGGTAGCCAGAATATTGTAGCGGACACTTTGTCCCTCCTCCATGTCGTTGAGATGAACATGTTCATTGAGGAATGACCGATCATCGATATGGAGTCCCCAGAATTTCGGGGTGATGAGCATTCACAACTCAGAGAGCATATTTTGAGGGTTGAGGAGGTATACGTGTACAAGTGAGCCATACCTTTTGACGGCAATTTTGCACTTGAAAGCTTTACCTGGACGCTATGGGTACCGTCTGGACTGACGACGGGGTTGGTGGCGAATGCTCATGAGCCTACAGTGAAATCTCTCTGTGGTATTGGGAAGACGATAGCAAGTTTGAGGCAATATTTTTGGCCCAAGATGGCGGCTCAGGTGAGGGGTTACATTAATAATTGCGTGCACCGAATAGAACTCTTAGACCACCGACGGGCACAGAAATAGTTACCTTTCGACCCTGGCAGAAGATATATATCGACTTTCTTGGTCCATTCCCAAGATCTCGGTTTGGGGAATACTTTCATTTTCATTGTACTTGATAATTTTTCGAAATTCGTACTACTCAAAGCAATGCGAAAGGCAACCTCGGAGTTTGTCATACGATTTCTTGAGACCGAAGTATTTCACAAATTCGGAGTGCCACAAATTGTGCACTCCGATAATGAAAAGCAATTCGTGGCGAAAGAATTCGCATCCTTTCTGAATAAGTATGGTTGTCAACACTTTCGAAATGCGCTGTACTCTCCACAGGCAAACGCATCCGAGCGGGAGAACCGAACAATAGTGTCTGCAGTAAGGGCAGAGGATCAAAAGAATTGGGACAAACACTTGTCGGCGGTGGAAAGTTCGCATTGGTCAACCTTACATACCGCAACCGGGGTTTCGCCATATTTTTCCCTATTTGGTTTACACATGGTCACCCATGCTAATGCATATGGATTGCTGGAGAAACTCGGGGCATTAGAGGATGGAGAGGTAGAGGTGTTGCCTAAGAGTAGCGTGTTGGAGCTCGTGAGAGGCACTATAAAGGAGAATCTGCATACAGCCTATGAAAAGAGTGCCAGGAAATATAACACGCGCTCTCGTGAGATTAAGTTTTTACCCGGAAAGGAGATTCTTCATCGAAACTTCATCCTTAGCGACGCGACGAGGGGCATAAATGCAAAGCTATGCAAGAAATTTGTTAAATGCAGAGTGGTAAGACAAACAGGCAAGCATTTGTATGAGCTCGAAGACCTAAGAGAGAGGCCATAGGGGTATATCATGCCAAGGATTTGCAGCATATGGTCTCCACGAGGATCTTTCTAAATCGCGAAATATTCAAAGAGGCGACATTGACATGTCTTGATCGATACGGTTGGATACAATGCATGTTTCTTTTTGTTTTACGAAAGTGTCTAAGGTGGCCAAGAATGGTATCACCATCAATTCAAAATAATGCCTAATGAGATCATAGATTTTAGTCTACTGGATGTTTGAAAACATGCGAAGTGTTTGTCATTGTAAACGGGAATATGGACGTATAGGGGCGCTTGGAAATGGATGCTGTTAGTAGCAAATTTCCTCATCTGGGGGTATAGAATACGGATACAGCCATTATACAAATTGCCGAAATGGAATTGGAAGACTACGTGAACTAATTTACTTGATCCAATTTTAAGGAATTAAGTGATTCATAATTGATTCGTGGATTAGTTTACTCCCATGGTGGAAGGTCTGTTTAGAACAGTAGTCGATTTCTATTTTGTGTACATTTGTGTGATTCATGGCCTACCGAACGAAAATTTTAAGGGGCGGAGGAATAACCTTTAATTTCTGAAGTTAATCAGTGGACAGTTTACTTTAGGTTATGCCGCGGTTTCAGATTTTTATCGTTTAGGTAAAGGTACGATTTATCCTAGATATTGTATTACGGCAGCCTTTGTTTGCTTGAATGTGGTCCAGTATGGGAGCAAGAAAATGGCTTTATAAGATTCCACCAGCACATTTCAGTGGGGGTTATTTTATTGGTTACGGTTTATTTAGTTACGGTTGCTCTAGATGGGGAAACGTCCATGTGACAGACAGGCAAGATATTTTCCTAATGTACACCGGACTCAATCAATATGGAATTCAATCAGTTTTGCATTACCTAGCTATGTAGTTTATGTATACATCGTTTTCTATGCGATCTTTTCTCTCGATTCAAGTTAGTCATTTCGTTGATTCGAACATAGGCCATTGGCATGTTCTGACCGAATTGGCTCAAACCTTAGAAACGCAGAAGTAATGGATTATGTTAATGGTAATATACACTTTATGTTCGATTTTATGTCATGTATTGCATTGTGCCTAAGTGGAAAGACTCAATAGTCCGCTGGCAAAGTAATGACCTCTATTTTTTGGGATGCGCATGGAACCATCAACAGTGACTATTATATGGCGTTATTGGAGCATTTTGAACGAAATCGCGGCAAAACGGCCCCATATGAAGAAGAAAAAAGTGTTGTTCTACCAAGACAACGCACCGTGCCGCATGTCATTGAGAACGATGGCAAAAATTCATGAATTGGGCTTCGAATTGCTTCCCCACCCACCGTATTCTCCAGATCTGGCCCCCAGCGACTTTTTCCTGTTCTCAGACCTCAAAAGGATGCTCGCAGGGGAAAAAATTGGCTTCAATGAAGAGGTGATAGCCGAAACTAAGGCCTATTTTGAGGCAAAACGGAAGGAGTACTACCAAAAGGGTATCAAAAAATTGGAAGGTCGTTATAATCGCTCTTGAAGGGAACTATGTTGAATAATAAAACACGAATTTTGACAAAAAAAATGTGTTTTTCTTTGTTAGACCGGGGACTTATCAGCCAACCTGTTATGTTGAGTGAATCCGTGGTGTTGAGAAGGACACCCTATGGTGCTTAGAAAGGGACGGTGGGGAATATTTGGGAGGCAATTGACGTTTCTGTCAAGTTGCAGAACGTTAATTTTTTTTAACGAGTACCCGTTTGAGGAAGGTCGCAAACACACAGAAGGAGCGCCAAAAATAGAAATTAGAATACTTTGAATAAAGCACATGGTTATATTTGGCGCGGCATTTTTATCTTTATGAAACCACTATCAGTTACGAGTGGTGAGTTAAAAGATATATGGTCGTGTTAATTACTGACCGATTAACGGCTCCTTATATGTTTTTATTAGAACTAGAAAGGATCTACTGCTGGAGGCACGAGCATTAAGAGGCGAGCCCCATCAGCCGGCTACCTGTAGCCAGACCCCAGATAATAAATTTTTGTGAACTCGAGCGAGATTTGGTCAAGTACTCCATTGGTGGGAGGTAAACAAGAGGGCTTTTGGAAGCCCACTCCACTTTATTGGAAAGGTTCATACGGAACATTGCTGCACAACAGAATTTGTAAGGTCTGATCAATCATATGTGATTGTATATAAGGGTAGAGCCTAAAATTGAAGTTGGGGCAATACCTCAGAAAATTGGTGTTCACCACGCGGGGCTCCGCACATGCTGTGCGTGATCTAATCATCCTTGCCATCATTTAGCGATGTAGCTTGGTGTACGCCGATTTCAAACCAGACTTATCGCCGGTGGCATTATAAACCAGAGAAGACGAAAACCGGAACTCAATGACGTATACCAAACGTCATTGGGGGGCGCGGCACAGAGGCAAATATTATATAACAGAATCGGACCATTTATATCATGCGTTGACATCACCTTTTTTATCAACGCTTGCACAGTCTATATGATCGTGGTAAACTGTATCTTATTTACACTTATGTTACAGTAAGTAATAGAAATATGGATATAAGTATGTAGATGATTCAAATGCAGCATCGAAGTTGACCAAGGTTAGGTTAGGTTAAAGTGGAAACCCGATTAAGATTCAGGCTCACTTAGACTATTCAGTCCATTGTGATACCACATTAACTAAAAGTACCTATTACATATGGGCACTTCTGGTTTTAAACGCTGAACCTTCTCGATTATTTTTCTTCGCTGAACCAACCAGATTGTTCCAAAAACATTAGCAGACTGCTTAAGTTAACGTTTTCCAGATCCGCCAGTAATCTGAAGCTATATGCTCCTAAAAGTTGCTTGCGCTTTACACAAAATGCGGGACACTCACACAAGAGGTGTTTGATTCTTTTTCCTCCGCATCATGACAGCTCATACACTAGTCATTATACTTCGCGCCAATAGTTTTTGCAAAATCGCCTATCAGGCAGCGACCCGTTATAGCAGATATCAGGAGTGATAGCTGACGTCTCGAGAACATTAGCATATCTAGTGAGCGGTTTAACTTGAAATGGGGCCATATTTGCTTGGTGTCGTTACAACCCTTGCAATTCACCCATCGAACATTTGCCATCATAACAGCCTTCTCACGCAGTATGAGCTTGCAGGTAGCTAGGGGCATACCAACAAATTCTAGTTCCCCTGGAATATGTAAGGTAGTCCCTAGTCTTGCCAACTCATCCGCTTCGCAGTTCCCCGGTATATTCCTATGGCCAGGCACCCATATTAGGTGAATATTGTGCTGCTCAGCCATCTCATTGAGAGATTTGCGGCAGTCGATGGCCGTCTTCGAGTTGAGGAACACAGAGTCCAAGGATTTTATTGCAGATTGACTGTCTAAGTATATATTAATGCCCACATTTTTTGGAACATTACTTCTCAGCCAATTCGCCACCTCTCTTATTGCTAATATTTCAGCCTGAAAAACACTACAGTGATTAGGTAATCTTTTCGCTATTCGAAGTTCCATATCATTAGAATATACTCCGAACCCCACTTGTCCATCCAATTTGGAGCCATCAGTATATAAATCTATATATCTTTTATTCCCCGGGGTCTGTGTGCACCACGCCTCACCGTTGGGGATTAGAGTCTCAAACTTTTTGTCGAAAAGTGGGCTTGCCAAAGTGTAATCCACTACGTTAGGCACATCTGGCATTATTTTGAGGACCGAACTGTGACCGTAGGTTAGGTTAAAGTGGCAGCCCGATTAAGATTCAGGCTCACTTAGACTATTCAGTCCATTGTGATACCACTTTAACTAAAAGTACCTATTACATATGGGCACTTCTAGTTTTAACCGTTGAACCTTCTCGATTATTTTCTTCTGTTGAACCAACCAGATTGTTCCAAAAACATTAGCAGACTGCATAAGTTAACGTTTTCCAGGTCCGCCAGTAATCTGAAGCTATATGCCCCTAAAATTTGCTTACGCCTTACACAAAATGCAGGACACTCACACAAGAGGTGTTTTGTTGATTCCTTTTCCTCCGCATCATGACAGCTCATATAATAGTCATTATACTTCGCACCAATATTTTTTGCAAAATCGCCTATCAGGCAGCGACCCGTTATAGCAGATATCAGGAGTGAAATCTGGCGTCTCGAGAACACTAGCATATCTAGTGTGCGGTTTAAGTTTAAATGGGGCCATATTTGGTTGGTGTCGTTACAACCCTTACAATTCTCCCAACGAACATTTGCCATCATGACAGCCTTCTCACGCAGTAAGAGCTTTCAGGTAGCCAGAGGCATACCAACAGATTCTAGTTCCCCTGGAATATGTAAGGTAGTTCCTAGCCTTGCTAGCTCATCTGCTTCGCAGTTCCGCGGTATGTTCCTGTGGCCAGGCACCCATATTAGGTGAATATTGTGCTGCTCAGCCATCTCATTGAGAGATTTGCGGAAGTCGATGGCCGTTTTCGAGTTGAGGAACACAGAGTCCAAGGATTTTATTGCAGGTTGACTGTCTGAGTATATATTAATGTCAATATTGCATGGAGCATTACTTCTCAGCCAATTCACCACTGTGACCGTAACTTTTTTCCGACCACAGCGATAGCTCGCGCAACCGCACAGCCGTTGTTGCAGCTGACTGTTTGGCCAAAATGTCTAAAGGCAATAGATGTAGCCTGACATTAAGGGAATTTGTTCCTGTCTTACTGAATGCGCCTGAAATACACAAACACGCCATACGCTGAACTTTATCTAAACAAGTCGGTTTCTGAAGTGTCGGCCACCAGACTACAACACCATATAGCATTATAGGTCTAACCACAGCCGTGTATAGCCAATGCAAAATTTTTGGTTTTAGTCCCCACTTTTTTCCTATTGCCTTTTTGCACGAGTACAAAACCAACGTTGCTTTTCTCGCGCTTTCTTCAATATTAAGCTTAAAGTTCAGCTTCCTGTCCAAAATAACGCCAAGGTATTTTGCACACTCACCAAAGGGAATTTCAATACCCCCTAAGGAAATAGGCCTAACCGTGGGAGTTTTGCGATCTTTGCAGTACATGAATAATTCTGTCTTTGCAGGATTTACCCCAAGACCATTGTCTTTCGCCCATTTCTCAGTCATCCGGAGGGCCCTCCGAATAATATCTCTGATTGTGGATGGGAATTTTCCCCTGACTGCCAGAGCCACATCATCTGCGTATGCCACCACTTTTATCCTTTCTTTTTCAAGGGTAACCAGAAGGTTATTTATAGCAACATTCCAAAGAAGAGGTGATAGAACTCCTCCTTGGGGAGTGCCTCTGTTCACATACCTTTGTATGTTTGCTTGCCCTAGTGTGGCTGAAATACGTCTCTTCATTGGCAGTTCGTCTAACAGCCTAAGTATACATGGATCAACATTCAGAGTTGTCAGTCCATTTAATATCGAGCTCGGATGGACATTATTGAACGCCCCTTCGATGTCTAGAAACGCCACGATTGTGTATTCTTTGACAGATAGTGAGCTTCCAATAAAGCTGACTAGTTCATGTAATGCGGTCTCAGTAGACCTGCCCTTCAAGTATGCATGCTGTCGTTTTGAGAACAAACTTGAATCGATGCTAGTTATAAGATAAATATCTATCATCCTCTCCAGAGTCTTAAGTAGGAATGAGGATAAGCTGATTGGTCGGAAATCCTTCGCTCTCGAGTGAGAGGCTTTTCCCGCTTTAGGTATGAAAACGACTTTTGTTTCCCCCCACTTTCCTGGGATATATGATAAGTTGATACATCCTTTATATATCGCCGACAACCAGGGGATAATTTTGTCAGTTACTGCTTGTAACTCCGCAGGAGTAATTTCATCAGGTCCGGGGGATTTGAATGGTCCAAAGCTATTTAGCGCCCATCTTATTCTAGTTTCCGATACAATTTCCTCGACAGGAAACGACCGCTGAGCAACTGTGGCACCGCCAGTACATGGTTCAACCGTCTGATTTCCAGGAAAATGAGTCTCCAATAGTACCTCCAGCGTCTCCTCACTGGACGTTGTCCAATTGCCCTCCGATGTTTTAATGAAACCTGGAGCGGAGTTGGTGGATGCTAGAACCTTCCGTAGTCTGGAAGCCTCGGACGTATTCTCAATACTGCTGCAGTAATCATTCCAAGAGTTATGCTGAGCCTTTCTCAGATCTCGCTTGTATCCTCTCAGATTCTTCTTGTAAGCGTCCCAATCCTCAGGGGCTCTGGTGGACTTTGCCTTGTTAAAGAGCTTCCTCATATTACTTAATTCCGTAGACCACCAGGTGGTCAATTTTTCCCCCTTGGCTTCCCTCTAGGGCATGCAGCTTTCGGTGAGATGTTGAAAGCCTTAGTAATCCGCTCCACTGCGTGTTCGATATCTTGCACATTTCTCATATTTGTCTCTGTTATTTCCGGTATCATCATATTGAACGATTCCCTATACCTATTCCAGTCAACTTTCCTAACATTTGGCGGAAATATGGTCTTGGTGATATGGACATCGAATTTGAAACTGATGTAGCGATGATCTGAGAAGCTATGTTCACTTAAAACCTTCCACTCAGATATCATTTCATTCAGTTCTT
This sequence comes from Haematobia irritans, assembly GCF_050003625.1. Classification (NCBI taxonomy): domain Eukaryota; kingdom Metazoa; phylum Arthropoda; class Insecta; order Diptera; family Muscidae; genus Haematobia; species Haematobia irritans. The sequence continues at coordinate 73,816,175 of NC_134398.1, read as the reverse complement.
GCGAGGCCAAGGTGATGTCCAAAACCTCTTGCCTGTTTTTAGTGACAAAGGTTGGGCATCTCCCTTGTTTAGTACGCAAAATAAACTCTATTAGCGACTCTCCCCTTGCATTAGTATCACTACTTCCCCATATACTATGATGTGCATTCGCATCGCATCCCATAATGAGTTTCGTCTTTGTTTTCAGTGACTCCTCCACTAAGGATCCACATCTCCCTGTCATGTCCCATGTAGACCGAAGATACCCAATATTTGCATTTGGCTATTTCTAAACTGGCAACGACAGTGTCTGTATTGCACATTGAAGGAAGCAGAAACAAGTTGAGCTCGTTTATAGCAATTATACAGGCTCGATTTACATCATCATCATTACCATATTTTGTTTCTATAAACATATGGTTCCTGAATAAGAACTATATCTATGTCCCCTTTCATCAGGAGAACTTTTAAGGCAGCACATGCAGCCTTACAATGATGAAGATTTATCTGGAGGATCATCGAGATTTTCAACAACCGTCACATCAGCCGCTTCAATCGAGTCATCAAGAATGTCCTCTTCAGAGATCTCGGTGACTCTCGCAATAGCCATAGGTTCAACTTTGGTGAGTTCTGAGGCAAAAGAAACCTCCTCTCGCATACGGTGTATATCCATGTCTGTATTTTTGGTATCTCCCTCGACTTCGCAAGAGGATCCGCTTATTTCTGATTCAGACAGAGGCTTGTCCATTTCTGAATCCTTTAGCTGATCGTTTTTATATACCTTCATTTGGATATAATGAAAGCCATAACATACACGGCCCTGGGACTTTGCTAGATGTGGCAAAGACTCAGTGTTCAATATAAACACTGCATGCCGTCTTGGTCCATCCACTTCATCCAAACGACCAACCTTCCAATCAGCTGTTGGAAGATCTGGATTGCATTGTTTCAGTCTATTTAAAATAGATTCAGGGTCAGAAGGGTTTGCAGGTATCCACGCATGTGCTCTAGGTCTAGCCGGTATGTCTTTCTTCTCGACTAACTCTAGAGCAGCTCCTTCCCAAACTTCACCAATTAGTATCAGAGCAGCTTTAAAACATTCTATAGACCTTTGGTCCTCAAATGCGACTAGCTTAAATGTCCTTGATACCAACCAGCCTCTTGGTGTCGAGGATCTGGACCGGGAAACTTTTCCAGCACCTGTGAGTAGACGACAGACAGAGCATTCTCAATTTCCCCCCATTTTTGCTTTGGAACCATACCGTCCAATGCCCCTTTATTAATGATAGCTATCACAGGGCTGTCTTTAGCAACTGAGGCAAACGATCTTTGATCCCTTTTGGAGGATGGCAGCTCATCCGGTGATCGTTCCCTTTTTCCAGCCTCAAGAATTCCTTGAGCCCATTTTAAGAAATCGCTTTGTTTAGCCGACAGCGTGCTTGGGTCGACTGATCCTAACTTCTTTAGGATAAACAAAGCATTTCTGCGTTCCTTGAATCTCTTTCGTGAGGGATTACCTCCTTTTGATGTCGTTACCTTAGAAAAAGTACGACTTGTCAAAGTGTCGCCACCTGTCGACCCGTCTACAGGTCGACTAATTGGGCCTAACTCTTGGTCATTGCCCAAATTTATAAATCCAGTCGATACCCGTCCACTGGGCCCTGAAGTTAGCAACCCAGTGGATGACTTTGAATTTCGCTGCATGGTGGCTTAATATCCCACCACACTTGAAATTCTTAGTAGGTACCTATTACGATGAGTTTATCCGCTATTAAAAAACACGTCCGTTCCGTTCGACGGTTAAATAATAAGTTTTGACCAAAGTGATTGTTTAAGCAAGAAACAAAATTTGGAGTTTATTATCGTGAATTATTGAATGAAATTGCTGCGATTTATATTACCTAAGATTTCTGATCAAATTAATAGACACAGGTTCATTCTCGTATTTTGTGGTATGAAAATTAAGTATTTGTGACAAATGTAGGTCAATTAAAATATATAGTATTGTTACGTTTTTATATTGAGGCGTATTTAATTACCCGATAATTAAAACACAGTTCTTTTCAAATAACGACAATCTACAATTTATTTGTTTAACTGATTGGTTTCACTTATTTGCTCTACGATGTGTACTGTATAAACTTTAGCTTACGACTGACTTGACTGCTCTCTCCGCTAGGGGTTTATATACCGAGATATGACGATTTCGAATGTTCTCGCTAATTGGCCTACAACCTTGTAGATTAATCTACTACCTTGTAGATGTTGCACGGGCGACATCGCACATATTTATCGACTTATGTTCATTGTCTCGGCTATCTTGAACTTTCTATGGGGCGTTATTGAACAGGTGATATGACACACATACTTTTAGGCTTATTCTCATCTTGGCTAGTGCATTCTACCATCTGGTAGATGTCGTGCAGGTATAAAGGATTATGGTCATATTACCGATAATTATAACAGTAAAACAAAAGGCATTACTTTTACAATGAACGACACAAAAGATGTTTAGGAAAGTACTAGAAAATAAAGAAATGACTGTAACAAGTTATGACACAATTTTATCGTTACAATTTGAAATTTAAATTAACGGAAACTAATTTTAATAAACTTAAATCTAGAAATATCACATTCGTAACACTGCCTCCCGCTTAAGCCTTTTCGTCCCGAATAGGCACAGAACCCGTTCCGTATGGAGCCAAACGTTCCAGGTGAACGACTTTCACCTTTGACCTTGGGCTGTCGTCTTTTTGAATGTGGTAAACAACATCATTGATCTTCTTGATGACTTTATATGGGCCTTCCCACTGTGTTTGTAGTTTAGGACATAATCCTTTCTTTCGTTGGGGGTTGAATAGCAGAACCTCTTGTCCTTCCTTAAAGCCCTCAGTGTTTGCTGCACGATCATATCTCGCCTTCATTCTGTTGCTAACCATTTTTATTTTGTTTCGCACTGATTCATGAACTTTACCAAATGTATTTGGTATATCGTTACTGGTTTCTTCCATGGCGAGCTCATTAGGTGTAGCGCCGAATATCAAATCTCCGGGTAACTTCAATTCCGTTCCGAATAGGACCTTGACCGGTGTTCGTGACGTAGAATCATGTATGGCTGATCTATACGACAGCAAAAACTTTGGTATATGGTCGTCCCAGTCTCGTTGGCCGTTATCTAACACCTTTCGAAGATGTTCTTCCAGAGTGCGATTAAACCTTTCTACCATGCCATCAGACTGTGGATGCAATGGCGTAGTCCTTGTTTTCTTGATACCAAGGGAGTCACACATCTCTTGGAATATGGCCGATTCAAAATTTCTTCTTTGGTCTGAGTGTATCTCGGACGGCACACCGTAGCGACATATCCAGTTCTTGTCGACTACGTCTACAATCGTCTTCGCCTCTTGGTTTGGAATGGCATAAACTTCTGGCCACTTGCTGAAGTAATCCATGACCACAAGGACATATCGGTTTCCAGAATCACTTACTGGGAAAGGCCCAGCAACGTCCATTGCTATTCTTTCAAATGGCGCTCCTGGCCTATACTCTTGCATAAGACCTCTTCTTTTTCGTCTTTGCCCTTTCGGCTTTATGCACTTCTCGCAATTTGCCACGCATTCAGCAATTGATTTCTGGCATCCAACCCAGTAGAATCGTTGCTTCACTTTCTCGGCTGTTTTGGTTATTCCCAAGTTACCTCGACTAGGTCCATTGTAGAATTCCGTCAAAACATATCTTATTTTAGAATCCGGTACGATGATTAAATTTTGGCTGCTCTTACCATCTTCGCTTTCCCATTTACGTTGAAGGGTTCCATTGACCAGACATAGACTGTCCCATTGAGCCCAGTATGATTTCATAAGTGGGATTTCGGCTGCGATGTCTTTCTTCCTGGGTCTCTTATCTTCTTCCTTCGCCGAAATAATTTTCATAATCAAAATGGCCAGTCCACTCCAGATTCGACGTGCAACAGCCGGATATTCACGATTTCTTCCTTATGTTCAACTTTCGAGCAGTTTTTGCACTCGACATTACAAGGTCAACGTGACAAGGCGTCCGCGTTACCGTGTTTCCATGTTCGATACTGAAATCATAGCTTTGGAGTCTTTCGATCCCACGTGCCAGCTGAGCTTCCGGATTCTTGAACTGAAGCAACCATCGTAGAGCTGAATGATCAGTCCTTAGCAAGAAATTCTGCCCATACACATATTTCTGGTAATGCTTTACGCTTTCTATGACAGCAAGCAGCTCTCTTCTAGTTACGCAGTAGTTCTTCTCGGGCTTGGATAACGTTCGGCTAAAATATCCGATGACCTTTTCTTTACCGTCAATCTGTTGAGATAGCACACCACCAATTCCGTACGCACCAGCATCCGTATCCAAAACAAATTTTTCGCCAGGAATAGGATACACCAGAACAGGAGTTGAACATAAAAGTTCTTTTAGATGATGAAATGACTCTTCCTGTTCTTCACTCCACTGGACTTCTGACCTTTTTGTGTCAATTTATGGAGACTAGCGGCTATGCTGGCGTCTATAATAAGTGTATAACCCAAGGAAGCTGCGCAATTCATGGAGATTTTTGGGACGTGACCAATCTTTTACTGCTTGAATTTTGTCTTCATCGGTGGATATGCCCTCTACTGTAACATGATGACCCAGGTACTTAACTTCTCGCTGGAAAAGCGAGTACTTCTTAGCCTTAAGTCTTAGACCAGCGGCTGACAGTTGCTGGATAACCTCTTTCAAGTTCTTAAGGTGCTCGTCAAATGTTTTGCCCATAACTATGATATCGTCGAGGTATTTTCTGCTGGTTCAACAACCCACAGTTTGCCGACTTCACAATCTCCATTCATAGAAACCCATATAATTGTTTCGGCATTTGGTGGTATTGACTCTGGCTGGCTCATTGTCAAACATCTGACAGGTGTATTATCACTGTAGCCCACGTTTACCGGTATTTCGATATCGCACCAGGTCATTACACGACGCTTCATATCCAAGATGAAATCAAAAGCAATCATAAAATCCGCTCCAATTATAACTTCGTCCACTATATCGGCCACAATGAATTCATAATTAACGGATATGTTTGTAATGGTTAACTTTACAGGAACCTTTCCATATACAGTTGCGAGTTCACCTGTAGCCGTGCGTAGTCTGACTCCAATTAGTGGTGTAACTTTTCCTCTTACTAAATCGGATCTAATGATAGATTTCGATGCACCAGTATCCAACGTCAAAGTTCGCTTGTATCCATTAATACCACCCGCAATAGTCAAAGTGTTATTTTTCTGTTGAACTAGTGCTATAGAGATTGTGGGGCCATCACATGTGGGAGCCAGCTCTTGCCCCGCTGAACTAGCTCGATTTAGTTTAAATGTAAATCACTGGACTGTGGGTTCACCCACATATGGCTATTGTTTGGTGGTGAAGGCGATTTCGATCTTGATCGCTTACGACGTTCTTTACATTCACGAGCAACATGTCCAGGCTTATCACAGTTATAGCACTTTATTCTGGATTTAGTTGTCTCCTGCTTCATTTCTTGCATTGCCTGCTTAACGGCTTCTTTTACTGAGTCAATCACGGAATTTGAATCATCTTGCTCGGCCTCCACTCTGCGTACCTTGTGAATTTGAGGTCGTGCCAACAATCTCGCAGTTTCTTGTGCAAGTGCAAATGTTACTGTTTCTGCGAATGTAGCCTTTTTGTGACGCGTATGTTGCACATTTTATATCGGAGTCTCTAATTCCATTCACAAAGGTCTCGATCTTGATGCGGTCCACAAGTGGATGATTTTCTCTTGGATATGTCAAAAGCACCAATCACTCAACCTCTGTTGCAAAGTCTTGTAGAGTCTCATTTGACTTCTGGACTCTTCCTCTTAATTCCATTCTGAAGATGTCTTGTTTATGTTCTCCGCCGTACTTACGTTGAAGTGCCGATATTACTTCATTATAATTATTTCTAGAGGCAGCGGGAATGCTTTGTATCACATCAGCGGCATCGCCCTTTAATGCCAATAGAAGTTCAATTGCTTTGTCATTGTCTTTCCATAAATTTCTAGAAGCGACCATTTCGAATTGGAATTTGAATACATCAAATGAAGTTGAGCCATCGAAAACAGGAGGTTTGGTTTTCGAGCCCTCGATAACGTGCACTGGTCCACCTTTAATTTCCAGCTCTGACAATGTGTAGAAATTTCTCATCATGAACCATAATTTTCTCATCCACAGAAATAATCTTCTTATGCAGCTCCCCAATTTGGCTTTCGATATGGTCCACACGTTTTTCCATGCCTTCAGCAATTTGTTGAAGATTCTCATTTAGAATTCTAGAATTTTCGTCCATCTTTCTGGAGTTCTCCTCAATAATTTTTCTAGAGTTCTCTTCCAGCATTTTTCTAGAATTCGCTTTTAGGGAATTTTCTTCCAATTTTCTAGAATTCTCTTCCATTTTTAGAGAATTTTGTTTTCTAGAATTCTCTTCCATCATTTTGCTCAAAACATTGAGCATTGAGGTGTAATCCACAACACTTGAAGCCACATATGGATTTTCTACACTGCTGGTATTAACGAGTATTGATTCGTCAATGTCCTCCTTATAATCAAACTCATGTGTCTCGATATTTTGCGCCGTTCGAACTCTTCCAGTAGACACTTTTGAAGCTCACCTTTGTTTCCTGTAGTCGGCTGCTTCAATTCCTTTTTTAAGACTTCCACTCGAAGCTCATTAAACTTCATTGTAGATTTTTTTTCGTTATTTCACTTCCGACACCAATTGTTACGTTTTTATATAGGCGTATTTAATTACCCGATAATTAAAACACAGTTCTTTTCAAATAACGACAATCTACAATTTATTTGTTTAACTGATTGGTTTCACTTATTTGCTTCTAGATTAATCTACTACCTGCTATATGTTGCAAGGGCGACATCGCACATATTTATCGACTTATGTTCATTGTCTCGGCTATCTAGAACTTTCTATGGGGCGTTATTGTACAGGTGATATGGTACACATACTTTTAGGCTTATTCTCATCTTGGCTAGTGCATTCTACCATCTGGTAGATGTCGTGCAGGTATAAGGGATTATGGTCATATTATAATTATAATATGACCATATATAAATAAATTTAACAGTAAAACAAAAAGCGTTACTTTTACAATGAACGACACAAAAGATGTTTAGGAAAGTTAAATTAACGGAAACTAATTTAAATAAACTTAAATCTAGAAATAGCACATTCGTAACAGTATTATTTTTTCTTTGGGTGTGTATAACCATAAGAACTAGCGTTCCGAAAAGTAAGACAACGTGTTTGGGTAAGGTCCAAAAGTCACCCGTAGTTAGGCATTCCAGACGTGCTCTTTTAAAGAGCACATGTGCTTTTTTTTTAACAAAATGTGCTCTTAAAACAAGATAGGCTAAAAGAGCACGCAAAAGTGCTCTATTTTTAGTTAAGTACTCTTTTTGTGCCCTTTTTTGCATCACAACAAATATTACAATTCAATAAATGGTAAAAGTAAACTGAACATACGTAAATGTCACACTACGAGATTTTCCTACGCCGTTATTTTCTAATTAAATAGTGTTTTACTTTATAGATCAGAGTCGAAGAAGAGCACGTCGATGTTGCTTCTTCACTTTGTACTCTGTTCTAAATGTAAACAAACAAACTTCATTCAATAACATTTTTCACAAAAACACCAAAAAATGATTTACAAAGTATTGTAAGAAAATTTGCTTAAGCTGAAAGTGGGTTATTTTATGTTTATGTTATGAACCTTTTTGTTATGTTTAAATGAATTATATTTCAATAAATTGGAATTAAATGTTATTATTTTATTGTCGTCTACTCACAGTTGCTGGAAAGGTTTCCCGGCCCAGATCCTCGACACCAAGAGGCTAGTTGGTATCAAGGACGATTTAAGCTAGTCGCATTTGAGGACCAGAGGTCTATAGAATGTTTTAAAGCTGCTTTGATACTAATTGGTAAAGTTTGGGAAGGAGCTGCTCTACAGTTAGTCGAGAAGAAAGATATACCGGCTAGACCAAGAGCACATGCGTGGATACCTGCACACCCTCCTGACCCTGAATCTATTTTAAATAGACTAAAACAATGCAATCCAGATCATCCAACAGCTGATTGGAAGGTTGGCCGTTTGGATGAAGTGGATGGACCAAGACGGCATGCAGTGTTTATATTGAACACTCAGTCTTTGCCACATCTGGCAAAGTCCCAGGGCCGTGTATGTTATGGCTTCCATTATATCCAAATGAAGGTATATAAAAACGATCAGATGAAAGGGGACATAGATATAGTTCTTATTCAAGAACCATATGTTTATAGAAACAAAATATGTGAATTAAGTACTCCGGGGTTCAATATATTGCAGTATACTGGCAATGATGAAAATCGAGCCTGTATAATTGCTAAAAACGAGCTCAACTTGTTTCTGCTTCCTTCAATGTGCAATACAGACAATGTCGTTGCCAGTTTAGAAATAGCCAAATGCAAATATTGGGTATCTTCGGTCTACATGGGACATGACAGGGAGATTCCTCCATGTGCCGTTAAGACCTTAGTGGAGGAGTCACTGAAAACAAAGACGAAACTTATTATGGGATGCGATGCGAATGCACATCATAGTATATGGCGAAGTAGTGATACTAATGCAAGGGGAGAATCGCTAATAGAGTTTATTTTGCGTACTAATCTGGTAGTTTGCAACAAGGGAGATGCCCCAACCTTTGTCACTAAAAACAGGCAAGAGGTTTTGGACATCACCTTGGCCTCGCAAGAACTGAATGAAATGGTATCTGAGTGGAAGGTTTTAAGTGAACACAGCTTCTCAGATCATCGCTACAACAGTTTCAAATTCGATGTCCATATCACCAAGACCATATTTCCGCCAAATGTTAGGAAAGCTGTCTGGAATAGGTATAGGGAATCGTTCAATATGATGATACCGGAAATAACAGAGACAAATATGAGAAATGTGCAAGATATCGAACACGCAGTGGAGAGTATTACTAAGGGCTTCAACATCTCTCTGAAAGCTGCATGCCCTAGAGGGAAGCCACGGGGAAAAAATCGACCACCATGGTGGTCTACGGAGTTAAGTAATATGATGAAATCCTGCAGGAAGCTCTTTAACAAAGCAAAGTCCACCAGAGCTCCTGAGGATTGGGACGCGTACAAGAAAAATCTGAGAGGATACAAGCAAGAACTGAGAAAGGCTCAGCATAACTCTTGGAATGTTTACTGCAGTATTGAGAATACGTCCGAGGCTTCCAGACTACGGAAGGTACTAGCATCCACTAACTCCGCGTCAGGTTTCATTAAAACATCGGAGGACAATTGGACAACGTCCAGTTAGGAGACGCTGGAGATACTATTGGACACACATTTTCCTGAAAATCAGACGGTTGAACCATGTTCTGGCGGTGCCACAGTGGCTCAGCGGTCATTCATATCGAGGAAATTGTATCGGAATCTAGAATAAAATGGGCGTTAAATAGCTTCGGGTCATTCAAATCCCCGGGACCTGATGGAATTACTCCGGCGGAATTACAAGCAGTGACTGAAAGAATTATCCCCTGGTTGACGGTGATATATAAAGGATGTATAAACTTAGCATATATTCCAGAAAAGTGGAGGGAAACAAAAGTCGTTTTCATACCTAAAGCGGGAAAAGCCAAAAGTCTAGAAGCGAGTGCGAAGGATTTCCGACCAATCATCCTATCCTCATTCCTACTTAAGACTCTGGAGAGGATGATAGACATTTATCTTACAAATAGAGTCGATTCAAGTTTGCTCTCTAAACGACAGCATGTATAGTCGAACGGCAGGTCTACTGAGACCGCTTTGCATGAACTAGTCAGCTTTATTGAAAGCTCACTATCTGTCAATGAATACACAATCATGGCGTTTCTAGACATCGAGGGGGCATTCAATAACGTCCATCCGAGCTCTATATTAAATGGACTGGCACCTCTGAATGTTTATCCAGGTATACTTAGGCTGCTAGATGAACTGCTAATGAGGAGACGTATTTCGACCACACTAGGAAAGCAAACATACAAAGGTATGTGAACAGAGGCACTCCCCAAGGAGGAGTTCTATCACCACTTCTTTGGCATGTTGCTATAAACAACCTTCTGGTTTCCCTAGAAAAAGAAAGGATAAAAGTTGTGGCATACGCAGACGATGTGGCTCTAGCAGTCAGGGGAAAATTCCCATCCACAATCAGAGATGTTATACAGAGAGCCCTCCGGATGATTGATAAATGGGCGAAAGAGAATGGTCTTGGAGTAAATCCTGCAGACAGAATTAGTCATGTACTGCAAAGATCGCAAAACTCCCACGCTTAAGCCCATATCCACAGGGGTATTAAAATTCCCTTTAGTGAGTGTGCAAAATACCTTGGCGTTATTCTGGACAGGAAGCTGAACTTTAAGCTTAATATTGAAAAAAGAGCGAGAAAAGCCATGGTAGCTTTGTACTCGTGCAAAAAGGCAATAGGAAAAAAGTGGGAACTAAAACCGAAAATTGTGCATTGGCTTTACACGGCAGTGGTTAGACCTATAATGCTATATGGTGTTGTAGTCTGGTGGTCGGCACTTCAGCAACCGTTTGCAGGTATCCACGCATGTGCTCTAGGTCTAGCCGGTATGTCTTTCTTCTCGACTAACTCTAGAGCAGCTCCTTCCCAAACTTCACCAATTAGTATCAGAGCAGCTTTAAAACATTCTATAGACCTTTGGTCCTCAAATGCGACTAGCTTAAATGTCCTTGATACCAACCAGCCTCTTGGTGTCGAGGATCTGGACCGGGAAACTTTTCCAGCACCTGTGAGTAGACGACAGACAGAGCATTCTCAATTTCCCCCCATTTTTGCTTTGGAACCATACCGTCCAATGCCCCTTTATTAATGATAGCTATCACAGGGCTGTCTTTAGCAACTGAGGCAAACGATCTTTGATCCCTTTTGGAGGATGGCAGCTCATCCGGTGATCGTTCCCTTTTTCCAGCCTCAAGAATTCCTTGAGCCCATTTTAAGAAATCGCTTTGTTTAGCCGACAGCGTGCTTGGGTCGACTGATCCTAACTTCTTTAGGATAAACAAAGCATTTCTGCGTTCCTTGAATCTCTTTCGTGAGGGATTACCTCCTTTTGATGTCGTTACCTTAGAAAAAGTACGACTTGTCAAAGTGTCGCCACCTGTCGACCCGTCTACAGGTCGACTAATTGGGCCTAACTCTTGGTCATTGCCCAAATTTATAAATCCAGTCGATACCCGTCCACTGGGCCCTGAAGTTAGCAACCCAGTGGATGACTTTGAATTTCGCTGCATGGTGGCTTAATATCCCACCACACTTGAAATTCTTAGTAGGTACCTATTACGATGAGTTTATCCGCTATTAAAAAACACGTCCGTTCCGTTCGACGGTTAAATAATAAGTTTTGACCAAAGTGATTGTTTAAGCAAGAAACAAAATTTGGAGTTTATTATCGTGAATTATTGAATGAAATTGCTGCGATTTATATTACCTAAGATTTCTGATCAAATTAATAGACACAGGTTCATTCTCGTATTTTGTGGTATGAAAATTAAGTATTTGTGACAAATGTAGGTCAATTAAAATATATAGTATTGTTACGTTTTTATATTGAGGCGTATTTAATTACCCGATAATTAAAACACAGTTCTTTTCAAATAACGACAATCTACAATTTATTTGTTTAACTGATTGGTTTCACTTATTTGCTCTACGATGTGTACTGTATAAACTTTAGCTTACGACTGACTTGACTGCTCTCTCCGCTAGGGGTTTATATACCGAGATATGACGATTTCGAATGTTCTCGCTAATTGGCCTACAACCTTGTAGATTAATCTACTACCTTGTAGATGTTGCACGGGCGACATCGCACATATTTATCGACTTATGTTCATTGTCTCGGCTATCTTGAACTTTCTATGGGGCGTTATTGAACAGGTGATATGACACACATACTTTTAGGCTTATTCTCATCTTGGCTAGTGCATTCTACCATCTGGTAGATGTCGTGCAGGTATAAAGGATTATGGTCATATTACCGATAATTATAACAGTAAAACAAAAGGCATTACTTTTACAATGAACGACACAAAAGATGTTTAGGAAAGTACTAGAAAATAAAGAAATGACTGTAACAAGTTATGACACAATTTTATCGTTACAATTTGAAATTTAAATTAACGGAAACTAATTTTAATAAACTTAAATCTAGAAATATCACATTCGTAACACTGCCTCCCGCTTAAGCCTTTTCGTCCCGAATAGGCACAGAACCCGTTCCGTATGGAGCCAAACGTTCCAGGTGAACGACTTTCACCTTTGACCTTGGGCTGTCGTCTTTTTGAATGTGGTAAACAACATCATTGATCTTCTTGATGACTTTATATGGGCCTTCCCACTGTGTTTGTAGTTTAGGACATAATCCTTTCTTTCGTTGGGGGTTGAATAGCAGAACCTCTTGTCCTTCCTTAAAGCCCTCAGTGTTTGCTGCACGATCATATCTCGCCTTCATTCTGTTGCTAACCATTTTTATTTTGTTTCGCACTGATTCATGAACTTTACCAAATGTATTTGGTATATCGTTACTGGTTTCTTCCATGGCGAGCTCATTAGGTGTAGCGCCGAATATCAAATCTCCGGGTAACTTCAATTCCGTTCCGAATAGGACCTTGACCGGTGTTCGTGACGTAGAATCATGTATGGCTGATCTATACGACAGCAAAAACTTTGGTATATGGTCGTCCCAGTCTCGTTGGCCGTTATCTACCACCTTTCGAAGATGTTCTTCCAGAGTGCGATTAAACCTTTCTACCATGCCATCAGACTGTGGATGCAATGGCGTAGTCCTTGTTTTCTTGATACCAAGGGAGTCACACATCTCTTGGAATATGGCCGATTCAAAATTTCTTCTTTGGTCTGAGTGTATCTCGGACGGCACACCGTAGCGACATATCCAGTTCTTGTCGACTACGTCTACAATCGTCTTCGCCTCTTGGTTTGGAATGGCATAAACTTCTGGCCACTTGCTGAAGTAATCCATGACCACAAGGACATATCGGTTTCCAGAATCACTTACTGGGAAAGGCCCAGCAACGTCCATTGCTATTCTTTCAAATGGCGCTCCTGGCCTATACTCTTGCATAAGACCTCTTCTTTTTCGTCTTTGCCCTTTTGGCTTTATGCACTTCTCGCAATTTGCCACGCATTCAGCAATTGATTTCTGGCATCCAACCCAGTAGAATCGTTGCTTCACTTTCTCGGCTGTTTTGGTTATTCCCAAGTTACCTCGACTAGGTCCATTGTAGAATTCCGTCAAAACATATCTTATTTTAGAATCCGGTACGATGATTAAATTTTGGCTGCTCTTACCATCTTCGCTTTCCCATTTACGTTGAAGGGTTCCATTGACCAGACATAGACTGTCCCATTGAGCCCAGTATGATTTCATAAGTGGGATTTCGGCTGCGATGTCTTTCTTCCTGGGTCTCTTATCTTCTTCCTTCGCCGAAATAATTTTCATAATCAAAATGGCCAGTCCACTCCAGATTCGACGTGCAACAGCCGGATATTCACGATTTCTTCCTTATGTTCAACTTTCGAGCAGTTTTTGCACTCGACATTACAAGGTCAACGTGACAAGGCGTCCGCGTTACCGTGTTTCCATGTTCGATACTGAAATCATAGCTTTGGAGTCTTTCGATCCCACGTGCCAGCTGAGCTTCCGGATTCTTGAACTGAAGCAACCATCGTAGAGCTGAATGATCAGTCCTTAGCAAGAAATTCTGCCCATACACATATTTCTGGTAATGCTTTACGCTTTCTATGACAGCAAGCAGCTCTCTTCTAGTTACGCAGTAGTTCTTCTCGGGCTTGGATAACGTTCGGCTAAAATATCCGATGACCTTTTCTTTACCGTCAATCTGTTGAGATAGCACACCACCAATTCCGTACGCACCAGCATCCGTATCCAAAACAAATTTTTCGCCAGGAATAGGATACACCAGAACAGGAGTTGAACATAAAAGTTCTTTTAGATGATGAAATGACTCTTCCTGTTCTTCACTCCACTGGACTTCTGACCTTTTTGTGTCAATTTATGGAGACTAGCGGCTATGCTGGCGTCTATAATAAGTGTATAACCCAAGGAAGCTGCGCAATTCATGGAGATTTTTGGGACGTGACCAATCTTTTACTGCTTGAATTTTGTCTTCATCGGTGGATATGCCCTCTACTGTAACATGATGACCCAGGTACTTAACTTCTCGCTGGAAAAGCGAGTACTTCTTAGCCTTAAGTCTTAGACCAGCGGCTGACAGTTGCTGGATAACCTCTTTCAAGTTCTTAAGGTGCTCGTCAAATGTTTTGCCCATAACTATGATATCGTCGAGGTATTTTCTGCTGGTTCAACAACCCACAGTTTGCCGACTTCACAATCTCCATTCATAGAAACCCATATAATTGTTTCGGCATTTGGTGGTATTGACTCTGGCTGGCTCATTGTCAAACATCTGACAGGTGTATTATCACTGTAGCCCACGTTTACCGGTATTTCGATATCGCACCAGGTCATTACACGACGCTTCATATCCAAGATGAAATCAAAAGCAATCATAAAATCCGCTCCAATTATAACTTCGTCCACTATATCGGCCACAATGAATTCATAATTAACGGATATGTTTGTAATGGTTAACTTTACAGGAACCTTTCCATATACAGTTGCGAGTTCACCTGTAGCCGTGCGTAGTCTGACTCCAATTAGTGGTGTAACTTTTCCTCTTACTAAATCGGATCTAATGATAGATTTCGATGCACCAGTATCCAACGTCAAAGTTCGCTTGTATCCATTAATACCACCCGCAATAGTCAAAGTGTTATTTTTCTGTTGAACTAGTGCTATAGAGATTGTGGGGCCATCACATGTGGGAGCCAGCTCTTGCCCCGCTGAACTAGCTCGATTTAGTTTAAATGTAAATCACTGGACTGTGGGTTCACCCACATATGGCTATTGTTTGGTGGTGAAGGCGATTTCGATCTTGATCGCTTACGACGTTCTTTACATTCACGAGCAACATGTCCAGGCTTATCACAGTTATAGCACTTTATTCTGGATTTAGTTGTCTCCTGCTTCATTTCTTGCATTGCCTGCTTAACGGCTTCTTTTACTGAGTCAATCACGGAATTTGAATCATCTTGCTCGGCCTCCACTCTGCGTACCTTGTGAATTTGAGGTCGTGCCAACAATCTCGCAGTTTCTTGTGCAAGTGCAAATGTTACTGTTTCTGCGAATGTAGCCTTTTTGTGACGCGTATGTTGCACATTTTATATCGGAGTCTCTAATTCCATTCACAAAGGTCTCGATCTTGATGCGGTCCACAAGTGGATGATTTTCTCTTGGATATGTCAAAAGCACCAATCGCTCAACCTCTGTTGCAAAGTCTTGTAGAGTCTCATTTGACTTCTGGACTCTTCCTCTTAATTCCATTCTGAAGATGTCTTGTTTATGTTCTCCGCCGTACTTACGTTGAAGTGCCGATATTACTTCATTATAATTATTTCTAGAGGCAGCGGGAATGCTTTGTATCACATCAGCGGCATCGCCCTTTAATGCCAATAGAAGTTCAATTGCTTTGTCATTGTCTTTCCATAAATTTCTAGAAGCGACCATTTCGAATTGGAATTTGAATACATCAAATGAAGTTGAGCCATCGAAAACAGGAGGTTTGGTTTTCGAGCCCTCGATAACGTGCACTGGTCCACCTTTAATTTCCAGCTCTGACAATGTGTAGAAATTTCTCATCATGAACCATAATTTTCTCATCCACAGAAATAATCTTCTTATGCAGCTCCCCAATTTGGCTTTCGATATGGTCCACACGTTTTTCCATGCCTTCAGCAATTTGTTGAAGATTCTCATTTAGAATTCTAGAATTTTCGTCCATCTTTCTGGAGTTCTCCTCAATAATTTTTCTAGAGTTCTCTTCCAGCATTTTTCTAGAATTCGCTTTTAGGGAATTTTCTTCCAATTTTCTAGAATTCTCTTCCATTTTTAGAGAATTTTGTTTTCTAGAATTCTCTTCCATCATTTTGCTCAAAACATTGAGCATTGAGGTGTAATCCACAACACTTGAAGCCACATATGGATTTTCTACACTGCTGGTATTAACGAGTATTGATTCGTCAATGTCCTCCTTATAATCAAACTCATGTGTCTCGATATTTTGCGCCGTTCGAACTCTTCCAGTACACACTTTTGAAGCTCACCTTTGTTTCCTGTAGTCGGCTGCTTCAATTCCTTTTTTAAGACTTCCACTCGAAGCTCATTAAACTTCATTGTAGATTTTTTTTCGTTATTTCACTTCCGACACCAATTGTTACGTTTTTATATAGGCGTATTTAATTACCCGATAATTAAAACACAGTTCTTTTCAAATAACGACAATCTACAATTTATTTGTTTAACTGATTGGTTTCACTTATTTGCTTCTAGATTAATCTACTACCTGCTATATGTTGCAAGGGCGACATCGCACATATTTATCGACTTATGTTCATTGTCTCGGCTATCTAGAACTTTCTATGGGGCGTTATTGTACAGGTGATATGGTACACATACTTTTAGGCTTATTCTCATCTTGGCTAGTGCATTCTACCATCTGGTAGATGTCGTGCAGGTATAAGGGATTATGGTCATATTATAATTATAATATGACCATATATAATTTAACAGTAAAACAAAAAGCGTTACTTTTACAATGAACGACACAAAAGATGTTTAGGAAAGTTAAATTAACGGAAACTAATTTAAATAAACTTAAATCTAGAAATAGCACATTCGTAACAGTATTATTTTTTCTTTGGGTGTGTATAACCATAAGAACTAGCGTTCCGAAAAGTAAGACAACGTGTTTGGGTAAGGTCCAAAAGTCACCCGTAGTTAGGCATTCCAGACGTGCTCTTTTAAAGAGCACATGTGCTTTTTTTTTAACAAAATGTGCTCTTAAAACAAGATAGGCTAAAAGAGCACGCAAAAGTGCTCTATTTTTAGTTAAGTACTCTTTTTGTGCCCTTTTTTGCATCACAACAAATATTACAATTCAATAAATGGTAAAAGTAAACTGAACATACGTAAATATCACACTACGAGATTTTCCTACGCCGTTATTTTCTAATTAAATAGTGTTTTACTTTATAGATCAGAGTCGAAGAAGAGCACGTCGATGTTGCTTCTTCACTTTGTACTCTGTTCTAAATGTAAACAAACAAACTTCATTCAATAACATTTTTCACAAAAACACCAAAAAATGATTTACAAAGTATTGTAAGAAAATTTGCTTAAGCTGAAAGTGGGTTATTTTATGTTTATGTTATGAACCTTTTTGTTATGTTTAAATGAATTATATTTCAATAAATTGGAATTAAATGTTATTATTTTATTGTCGTCTACTCACAGTTGCTGGAAAGGTTTCCCGGCCCAGATCCTCGACACCAAGAGGCTAGTTGGTATCAAGGACGATTTAAGCTAGTCGCATTTGAGGACCAGAGGTCTATAGAATGTTTTAAAGCTGCTTTGATACTAATTGGTAAAGTTTGGGAAGGAGCTGCTCTACAGTTAGTCGAGAAGAAAGATATACCGGCTAGACCAAGAGCACATGCGTGGATACCTGCACACCCTCCTGACCCTGAATCTATTTTAAATAGACTAAAACAATGCAATCCAGATCATCCAACAGCTGATTGGAAGGTTGGCCGTTTGGATGAAGTGGATGGACCAAGACGGCATGCAGTGTTTATATTGAACACTCAGTCTTTGCCACATCTGGCAAAGTCCCAGGGCCGTGTATGTTATGGCTTTCATTATATCCAAATGAAGGTATATAAAAACGATCAGATGAAAGGGGACATAGATATAGTTCTTATTCAAGAACCATATGTTTATAGAAACAAAATATGTGAATTAAGTACTCCGGGGTTCAATATATTGCAGTATACTGGCAATGATGAAAATCGAGCCTGTATAATTGCTAAAAACGAGCTCAACTTGTTTCTGCTTCCTTCAATGTGCAATACAGACAATGTCGTTGCCAGTTTAGAAATAGCCAAATGCAAATATTGGGTATCTTCGGTCTACATGGGACATGACAGGGAGATTCCTCCATGTGCCGTTAAGACCTTAGTGGAGGAGTCACTGAAAACAAAGACGAAACTTATTATGGGATGCGATGCGAATGCACATCATAGTATATGGCGAAGTAGTGATACTAATGCAAGGGGAGAATCGCTAATAGAGTTTATTTTGCGTACTAATCTGGTAGTTTGCAACAAGGGAGATGCCCCAACCTTTGTCACTAAAAACAGGCAAGAGGTTTTGGACATCACCTTGGCCTCGCAAGAACTGAATGAAATGGTATCTGAGTGGAAGGTTTTAAGTGAACACAGCTTCTCAGATCATCGCTACAACAGTTTCAAATTCGATGTCCATATCACCAAGACCATATTTCCGCCAAATGTTAGGAAAGCTGTCTGGAATAGGTATAGGGAATCGTTCAATATGATGATACCGGAAATAACAGAGACAAATATGAGAAATGTGCAAGATATCGAACACGCAGTGGAGAGTATTACTAAGGGCTTCAACATCTCTCTGAAAGCTGCATGCCCTAGAGGGAAGCCACGGGGAAAAAATCGACCACCATGGTGGTCTACGGAGTTAAGTAATATGATGAAATCCTGCAGGAAGCTCTTTAACAAAGCAAAGTCCACCAGAGCTCCTGAGGATTGGGACGCGTACAAGAAAAATCTGAGAGGATACAAGCAAGAACTGAGAAAGGCTCAGCATAACTCTTGGAATGTTTACTGCAGTATTGAGAATACGTCCGAGGCTTCCAGACTACGGAAGGTACTAGCATCCACTAACTCCGCGTCAGGTTTCATTAAAACATCGGAGGACAATTGGACAACGTCCAGTTAGGAGACGCTGGAGATACTATTGGACACACATTTTCCTGAAAATCAGACGGTTGAACCATGTTCTGGCGGTGCCACAGTGGCTCAGCGGTCATTCATATCGAGGAAATTGTATCGGAATCTAGAATAAAATGGGCGTTAAATAGCTTCGGGTCATTCAAATCCCCGGGACCTGATGGAATTACTCCGGCGGAATTACAAGCAGTGACTGAAAGAATTATCCCCTGGTTGACGGTGATATATAAAGGATGTATAAACTTAGCATATATTCCAGAAAAGTGGAGGGAAACAAAAGTCGTTTTCATACCTAAAGCGGGAAAAGCCAAAAGTCTAGAAGCGAGTGCGAAGGATTTCCGACCAATCATCCTATCCTCATTCCTACTTAAGACTCTGGAGAGGATGATAGACATTTATCTTACAAATAGAGTCGATTCAAGTTTGCTCTCTAAACGACAGCATGTATAGTCGAACGGCAGGTCTACTGAGACCGCTTTGCATGAACTAGTCAGCTTTATTGAAAGCTCACTATCTGTCAATGAATACACAATCATGGCGTTTCTAGACATCGAGGGGGCATTCAATAACGTCCATCCGAGCTCTATATTAAATGGACTGGCACCTCTGAATGTTTATCCAGGTATACTTAGGCTGCTAGATGAACTGCTAATGAGGAGACGTATTTCGACCACACTAGGAAAGCAAACATACAAAGGTATGTGAACAGAGGCACTCCCCAAGGAGGAGTTCTATCACCACTTCTTTGGCATGTTGCTATAAACAACCTTCTGGTTTCCCTAGAAAAAGAAAGGATAAAAGTTGTGGCATACGCAGACGATGTGGCTCTAGCAGTCAGGGGAAAATTCCCATCCACAATCAGAGATGTTATACAGAGAGCCCTCCGGATGATTGATAAATGGGCGAAAGAGAATGGTCTTGGAGTAAATCCTGCAGACAGAATTAGTCATGTACTGCAAAGATCGCAAAACTCCCACGCTTAAGCCCATATCCACAGGGGTATTAAAATTCCCTTTAGTGAGTGTGCAAAATACCTTGGCGTTATTCTGGACAGGAAGCTGAACTTTAAGCTTAATATTGAAAAAAGAGCGAGAAAAGCCATGGTAGCTTTGTACTCGTGCAAAAAGGCAATAGGAAAAAAGTGGGAACTAAAACCGAAAATTGTGCATTGGCTTTACACGGCAGTGGTTAGACCTATAATGCTATATGGTGTTGTAGTCTGGTGGTCGGCACTTCAGCAACCGACAGGTTTTGATAAAGTTCAGCGTATGGCGTGCTTGTGTATCTCAGGAGAATTCAGTAAGACAGGAACAGATTCCGCTAATATCAGGTTAGGTTAGGTGGCAGCCCGATGTACCAGGCTCACTTAGACTATTCAGTCCATTGTGATACCACATTGGTGAACTTCTCTCTTATCACTGAGTGCTGCCCGATTCCATGTTAAGCTCAATGACAAGGGACCTCCTTTTTATAGCCGAGTCCGAACGGCGTTCCACATTGCAGTGAAACCACTTAGAGAAGATTTGAAACCCTCAGAAATGTCATCAGTATTACTGAGGTGGGATAATCCACCGCTGAAAAACATTTTGGTGTTCGGTCGAAGTAGGAATCGAACCCACGACCTTGTGTATGCAAAGCGGGCATGCTAACCATTGCACCACGGTGGCTCCCTTCCCTTAATGCCATGATGAATCTATTGCCTTTAGATATTTTGGCCAAACAGTCAGCTGTAGCAACGGCAATGCGGTTGCGCGAGCTGTCGCTGTGGTCGGAAAAAATTACACTCCGGCGAAACCACTTTTCGACAAAAAGTTTGAAACTCTAATTCCCAACAGTGAGGCGTGGTGTACACAGACCCCAGGGAATAAAAGATATATAGATTTTTACACTGATGTCACCAAATTGGATGGACAAGTGGGTTTCGGAGTATATTCTAAAGATCTGGAACTTCGAATAGCAAAAAGATTACCTAATCACTGTAGTGTTTTTCTGGCTGAATTATTAGCAATAAGAGACGTGGCGAATTGGCTGAGAAGTAATGTTCCAAAATATGTTGGCATTAATATATACTCAGACAGTCAACCTGCAATAAAATCCTTGGACTCTGTGTTCCTTAACTCG
Organism: Haematobia irritans; assembly: GCF_050003625.1. Lineage (NCBI taxonomy): Eukaryota > Metazoa > Arthropoda > Insecta > Diptera > Muscidae > Haematobia > Haematobia irritans. The sequence continues at coordinate 73,795,021 of NC_134398.1, read as the reverse complement.
AAAACGGCCGTCGACTGCCGCAAATCTCTCAACGAGATGGCTGAGCAGTACAATATTCCCCTAATATGGGTGTCTGGTTATAGGAACATACCGGGGAACTGCAAAGCGGATGAGGCTAGGGACTACCTTACATATTCCAGGGGAACTAGAATCTGTTGGTATGCCCCTGGCTACCTGCAAGCTCATACTGCGTGAGAAGGTTGTTATGATGGCAAATGTTCGATGGGAGAATTGCAAGGGTTGTAACGACACCAAGCAAATATGGCCCCATTTAAACTTAAACCGCACACTAGATATGGTAGAGTTCTGGAGACGTCAGATATCACTCCTCATATCTGCTATAATGCGTCGCTGCGTGATAGGCGATTTTGCAAAAAACTATTGGCGCGAAATGACTATTGTATGAGCTGTCATGATGCGGAGGAAAAGGAATCAATTAAACACCTCTTGTGTGAGTATCCTGCATTTTGTGTAAGGAGTTAGGCAAATTTTAGGGGCATATTGCTTTAGATTACTGGCGGACCTGGAAAACGTTAACTTAAGCAGTCTGCTAATGTTTTTGGAACAATTTGGTTGGTTCAACAGAAGAAAATAATCGAGAAGGTTCAGCGGTTAAAAGTAGAAGTGTCCATATGTAATAGGTACTTTAGTTAATGTGGTATCACAATGGACTGAATAGTCTAAGTGAGCCTGAATCTTAATCGGGCCGCCACTTTAACCTAACCTGACCTATGGGTCTCATAGTGGGATAGAATCCCATCCAACATTGACATTTTTTGGGGGACCCTCTTATTAAGCGTTTGAGTGGTCCAAGGAGGTTGGTTTTTACGCCACCCATGGGGCGGGCTAAATGGGGTTCGAACACCACCTGAATCCCAATATATCACTTTAACTCGAAGGAATAAATGCACCATAGGATACACATGGTCCAAACAAATTTTAAAGTGGTACGAGTATGTTTTTATACCCTTCACCACACACAAAAAATTTTTTTTTGGTTCAATCACGAAATTAATTGACCCAATTAATTTTTTAATTGAAATGTCTTCAATCACATAAATGATAGTATCAATTACAAAAAGGTCAATTAAAAAATTAATTGATCCAATTAAAAAATTAATTGATACTATTAATTTTTGTGATTGATTTTTGTTTCAATTAAAAAATTTGTTGAATCAATTAAATTTTTAATTGATACTCAATTATAATTTTAATTGGAAAAATGTTCGTGAAATTTGTTTCTGTGCACTACTGTGGTACAGGGTATAATAAGTTTGTGCATTTGTATGTAACGCCAAGAAATAGTGGTCATAGACCTATCTTTTAGTTTACCGATCGGCTTAGAATTAAATTCTGAGTCGATTTAGCGATGTCCGTCCGTCTGTCTGTATATGTAATTTTGTGCACAAAGTACAGCTCGCAATTTAAGTCCGATCGTCCTCAAATTTGGCATTGGGCCGTTTCTTGGGACAGAGACAATCGCTATTGGTTTTTATACCCACCACCATAGAATGGTGACGGGGGTATAATAAGTTTGTCATTCCGTTTGTAACACTTCGAAATATCGATTTCCGACTATATAAAGTATGTATAGTCAGGGAGAAATTCTAAGACGATATAACGATGTCCGTCTGTCTGTTGTAATCACGCTACAGTCTTCAATAATGAAGCAATCGTGCTGAAATTTTGCACAAACTCGTCTTTTGTCTGCAGGCAGGTCAAGTTCGAAGATGGGCTATATCGGTCCAGGTTTTGATATAGTCCCCATATAAACCGACCTCCCGATTTGGGGTCTTGGGCTTATAGAAATCGTAGTTTTTATCCAATTTGTCTGAAATTGGAAATCTAGAGGTATTTTAGGACCATAAAGAGGTGTGCCGAAAATGGTGAGTATCGGTCCATACTTTGGTATAGCCCCCATATAGACCTATTTCCCCATTTTACTTCTTGGGCTTCTAGAGTCCGAAGTTTTTATCCTATTTGCCTGAAATTGGAAATCTAGAGATATTTTCGGGTCATAAAGAGGTGTGCCGAAAACGGTGAGTATCGGTCCATATTTTAGTATAGCCCCCATAAGAACGATCTCCTGATTTAACTCTTTGGGTTTCTAGAGACCGTAGTTTTTTTATCTGATTTGCCTGAAATTGTAAATATTCTGGTATTTTAGGATCACAAAAACGTGTATCGGATTAAGTTTTTATCGGTCCATTTGGTAATGCCTCCATATAGACCGACTTCACTTCTTGAGGGCGTAGAAGGCGCACTGATCATGAAAATTGCTTGGAACTCAATGTAAAATTTCCATATTTTACTTCTACCGATTTAAGATTTCAAATCAAGACGTTATTTTATAATTTTCTTGCACACTTACAAGAGATGTTAATGATTCCTCTAAAACTCAAACAAAAATGGTTCTTATAAATCCAGAATCTGATATAGTCCTCATAGGTGAAATCTTTAAATTTATCTTCGGGAAGTGGTCTCAAGTCCTCAAACCCTCCTGAAATTTCAAAGGAAACCCTAATATTTGGTTCATGGTGGTGGGTTTTTAAGATTCGACCCGGCCGAACTTAGTGCTGTATATACTTGTTATTATTATTATTATCTTTATTTGTAATTTAAAGCCTTAAAGGCCAATTGAGGTAACTTACAAAAAATCTACTAAAGAATAACTCTCCGAAACAAAACTTATGATCTAAAATGGTTAAAGGTGATCACAAATATAAACTTCTTAAGTCTAAAAAAAAATATAAAATTTTATAATTTGCAATTAAAAAAAACTATTCCTACATGGTTTTGGAAAAAATCGGTTCAGATTTAGATATAGCTGCCATATATAGTTATCCCCGATTTGGTCATAGTTAGCGTGTTTATCAACCGATTTTCTTGAAATACCGTACATCCAAATATTTTATGAATCTCGAAAATCTTGAAAAATATCAGCCAAATCGGTTCAGATTTAGATATAGCTCCCATATAAGTACTTAATTTCATTTTTACCTTTAAGGCCGGTATTAAGTTGGCATTATCGCTCTAAAATGACCCTGTTTTGCCTTTTACTTTTTATACCCTAAACCACATAGTGGTCAGGGTATAATAAGTTTGATCGGCCAAAAAATGTGCCTACCAGAAATATTGATTTTAGACCCCATAAAATATATACCGATCGACTCAGTCGATCGGCGCTAGATCGACCTCCTGAGTCGATCTAGCGCTTGGTGTCCGTCCGCCCGTACGTCCGTCCGTCCGTCTGTCCATGTATTTGTTGTTCACAGGATTCCGGTCGCAATTATTAACCGATTTTGATGAAATTTGGTACAGGGAGTTTTTGGGCACAAGGACGAACGCTATTGAATTTGGAAGAAATCGGATCAAATTTAGATATAGCTCCCATATATATGTATCGCCCAATTTCGACAAATGGGGTCACGTTGCGCTTTTTTTCAAACGGATCGTCACCAAATTTGGCAAAAGGAAATCTTTTCCATCGCCCTTCAAGTCTGCAAAATCAGATTTAGATATAGCTCTCATATATATGTATCGCCCGATTTTCCCAAATTTGGCCACAAAACCTTTATTTATCAACCGATCTTACTCAAAGTTGGCTAAATATAATCTTCTATAGCACTTACTATATGTGCAAAAACTCATCGAAATCGGTTCAGATTTAGCTATAGCTCCCATATATATGTACCGCCCGATTTTTCTAAATTTGGCCATAAAACCCTTATTTATCAACCGATCTTACCCAAATTTGGCTAAATGTAGTCTTCTATAGCACTAACTATATGTGCAACAAATCATAGAAATCGGTTCAGATTTAGATATAGCTCCCATATATATGTATAGCCCGATTTTCCCAAATTTGGCCAAAGAACCCTTATTTATTAACCGATCTTACTAAAAGTTGGCTAGATCCAGTCCTCTATAGTACTAACTATATGTGCAAAATTTCATCGAAATCGGTTCAAATTTAGATATAGCTCCCATATATGTATCGCCCGATTTTGAAAAATTCGCCCTTATAACCTTATGTTTGACCATACAGCCATCATTTCGTAACTGATCTTACTCAAATCTTGCACAAGGTAACCTTTTGTGGTATTAATCAAACCCGCAAAATATTATGCAAATTGGTTCAGATTTAGATATAGCTTCCATATATATGTATCGCTCGATTTTCCCAAATTTGGCCATAGTACTCTTATTTATTAACCAATGTTACTCAAATTTCAAATTTTGATGTACTAGCTGATCGTACTTATACGTACTTGTAGCTCTTACATAAGAATATTGCTCAATTTTTACAAATTTTTATTTACTACCCACACTAATTTAACGATTTTCTCTTTTTTAATAATGGGTTCAATATTAGTGGCATACTAACTCCGTAGGCGCAATATCAACACAGCCAGTGTTGCTACAAGTAGGGGAAATTCCCTATATGTAGGGTTTTTCTAATATTAGCGTCTTGTAGGGACGTAGGGCCACAATGTAGGACATTTTCACTCAAAACAATTTGTAACAATTTTTACATTTTGGTGGCTCTAGAGGAGGAAATTAGAAGCCGTCAAGGCTTGATCTTTAACAATGTGTGGTAAACTTTATTCCTGTAGAAAATTTTGTCAATATTTTATTTCTATAGAACATTTTGTCAAAATTGTATTTCTGTGGAATTTTTTCTCAAAATTTTATTTCTATAGAATTTATTGTAAAAATTTTATTTCTATAGAAAATTTCTTACAAAAATTTGTTTTTAGAAACTTTTTTCAAAATTTTATTCTTATAGAGATTTAACAAAAAAGATTCCTAATTTGGGTAGAATTCTACCAACTGTGGCAACCGTGGTGGTAATACAAATTTATATTCTAAATTATATACGTTGCATATTCATGTTTTAAGATAATAAAGTACTTAGAACCATTTTTGTTTTGTAAAATTTGTTAAATTTAACGAAAAATGTAGTAGGGAAAATTGCTTGGGAATGTATGGGAAAGTAGGGTACTTTTTTGTCCTTGTAGGGTAAACCGAACATTTTCCCTGGCAACATTGACTATGAGCTATAGTCAGATTGACACAAAGCACCCATAGACATGTACCCCTTAATTTTCTTAAATATGCAACTGCGGTTTATCTCCCAGACCTATATGTTACCCCACAAATGCTTATGATTACTAATGGTGTAATGGTGGTTTAGGGTATGATATAGTCGGCCCCGCCCGACTTTCTACTTTACTTACTTGTTTTAATAATTAATTTTAAAGAAAATAAACTTTTTCAATTGGTTTAGCTGCAAAACTCGAACTTAAGAAAGATGGATATTTGTAATTATAGAGGTATAGCTAAACTGAATGCTATTCCGAAACTTTTTGAGAAGATTGTGACTGAAATTCTATGTTTTCAAGTTTCACCAATTTTATCTAACTGTCAACATGGCTTTAGAAAATCTAGATCAACTGTGACTAACCTAATGGAGTTTACTTCATTTATAAATGATGGATTCAAAGAACGCAAACAAACTGATGTTGTTTATACTGACTTTAGTAAAGCATGTGAAAAGGTGAATCATAAGCTTTTACTACGGAAATTGGAGTTTATGGGTTTCAGTGATCTGTTTTTAAAATGGCTTCGCTCTTACTTGACTGGTAGAACACAGAAAGTTAAATTTCGTCATACGCTTTCTAGAGACATTGCTGTATACTCAGGAGTACCGCAGGGAAGCCACATTGGACCGATTCTTTTCAACCTGTTTATAAATGATTTTCAAGAATCAATATTTCGGTGCAACGTTTTAATGTACGCAGATGATGTTAAAATTTTTCATTCTTTTAACGATCATACTGGTCAAACTATTTTACAAGAAGATCTAGACAGATTATCACAATGGACTGAATAGTCTAAGTGAGCCTGATACATCGGGCTGCCACCTAACCTAGACAGATTATTTCAGTGGTGTAAGGTGAATCTGATGGAGCTGAACATATCGAAAAGTAAACATATGTCATTTTTTAGAATAAAACTGTTGCACTCATACTATGAACTTGAACCTGTCAATTCTATACTAGACCTTGGAGTCACATTGGACCCACGATTGGATTTTCGACGACATATCTCATTAACCATTAACAAAGCATTTGGATTCATTAAAAGGTGGAGCAAGGAGTTCTCTGATCCGGTTGTAACAAAACTATTATATATTTCGTTTGTGCGCTGTATACTTGAATATGCATCTGTTATTTGGGATCCTGTTTATGCGATACACTCCAATTCAATAGAATCGGTTCAGAAACAATTTCTTTTGTTCTGTCTTCGTAGATATGGGTGGAATTCTAGTAACCTTCCTAGTTATGAATACAGGCTGAATATAATCAAACTCCCAACTTTATAGAGTCGCCGTACAATGTTAAATATTAGTTTCTTGTCCAATGTTATTCACGGACGAACGGATTGTGTCTACATTCTGAATCGGATCCTTGTGAATGTTCCTCTGAGGCCGTCACGGAACTACCAGCTTCTCAAAACCCCTTGTTCTATGTCAAATTATGAGAATAATAACCCAATGCTTCGTCTGTTCTCCCAATTCAATAAGTATTTTTTCTTACTGGACCTATCTGAAAATCATACCACACTTAAGCGTAAAGTAATACTACTTTGAAATGCATAATGTTATTTGTAAATATGTATTTATAGAATTAGTCTGTAAAGATTATTTAATCTATAGACTTAATAAGAAAATGCCCGCTTTTATATTTGAAGGTATCCGTCAACCCCTCTTGGACTACTTATTAATAAAGAGGAAATAAACTTTGTTTTTCATTTTACTGTCCCAAATCTAAAAAGAGTATAGTGCCCTTTCGTTATTTTTATGAAGATCCCTTTGTAATTTTTGTATATTTTCCACCGTTTTTTTTTTTAATTTCCTTTGCCTGAATATTTTGACGTACTCCTCATACGTTCCGATTTCTTTTAACGAACCAAGAAAAAAATTGTGCCCATAACGCAAAAATGATAAACAAAACACATGTCCACATATACATAAAATGCTGCTCTTAAGGCGAAAACACATGCTGTTGTTTTTTTTTTCAAATATCTATTCTCTTGGTTCCGAATGTCTACTCTCATTATTCCGAATACTCATTCTAATATTCAAAGTAATAATATTATAAATTAAGCATATCGAATTTTTGGCCTTATCATAAAACAGTTTTCCGAAACAATATACAGGCGGTTTCACATAAATTGCTCTCTTTTGATTATCTCGCTGTGTTATGTTGATATCTCTCGTCAATCCTCCCGGTTTCCATCTCTATTTCTTTCTCTATACTCTCTCTGTCGCTCTCTGAATAAAATATCACAACATATATATGTTTAATCGAAATTTTTAAATTTATAAATGTTTACATTCACACATATTATTTTTATGAAACATTCATGCCCCAAACATAATATATTCTAACATATTAACATATGTGTCCTAAACATTTAGTGTTAGTTTAGGAACATTACATGTTTGCACTTACATATATATTGTGTTTAAAAATTGAGCCCGAAACACATTTTGTTTATATTGGAACATATGAAAAACATATTTTTCTAACAGTGCAGGGGAACAAAATTGATCTTTTTGTGTTGATTTAAAATTTATAGCAAATTTTCAAATCTTTAGTAATTTGAGGTGGATGAATCCAAATCTACACTTTTCTCTAACAGCACGAATTTTTGAGATATACGGTTATGTTTAAAATTAAGGCACTTTCGCTTCATATACTGGAATAAATTGAAAACGGTTTACCATATTAAATTACAAAAAATTAACGAAGTGCAGATTTGGATTCAGCGTCCCAAATATCCTTAATAACGATATTCAGTTCTTAATCAACGGAACCATAGTTCTCTCGTGTAATCCATTTTAAAGAATATAAACTTAAAAAAAAAACTTGCTTTGGGCTATTCTCAATCAAGTTATATATAAATTTGCACCGAAGGCGTATAATTTTATACTATTCTTATTGATTTTAGCGGCTAAACTCGAACTTAGTACTCACCTTTAGGAATTGCTGTAGCATAAAAAATATAGATTCAAAAACATGGTTGCATCTACAACCTGTGATCCAGATGTAGAGTAAATATTCATCATCCAATTACCACCCATGATGTATATTTTTTATGTAAATCAATTTAAAATCCGCACTAATTTTAAATTATTATCAGAAATATACAGTTCCTTAATCTGTGATTTGTTTTTGAGCTATTTATTGTTTTTTTTATCAATATAAAGCGTTTTTGTTTTCTCTAACATCACACCATTCACTTCTCAGTTTCTAAAACGTTTCGAAATAATTTCATTAATAAACACCAATACCGAACGCAAAATTTTGCAAAATTAAAACCACGTGTGCGCTTCATAAATGCATCAACAGAACTGAATGCAGCAATAAAACTCAAAGACACAAATAACCGTAAAGAAAAACAACTCCACACACACTATCCCTTTCTGATCTCGCTATTGCAAAAAAAAAACAACTATCACCACAAAAGATACCAATAACACAGAAGGAACATTCCAGCAATTCATACGCACTGTCTCTATAATCAAAACAACCAACAGCATAAAAGACGCAATAACAAACAATCATACGAGATATACACAAAATGTCTCTAAAAACTCCCTCACATGATGCAATGATTTCATTACTCTCTTCTCACTTCATTTTCCAGTAGAACGTTTATTGATTAGTTGATATTCTATCTATAGGATAAGGTCAATATTTACGAGGAATCTATAAAAAATGATATACACCCGTCAACGATAATATTAACTACACCGAAAAAAAGTTTACTATTGTTTACGAAAAATGAACTAACCCATAGTAAGAATGATCATGATTTCGCGTCAAAGATTTTTTTCGACTAGATAAGTTCATGATTTTGTTATAAATTAGTTCATGTATTGCATCGTATTTTAGTTCATTATTACTACGCTGTAGGAAAAATTAAGAATTAAGAAATTGGTTTCAAATAAACTGTTTGTCAGTACACTTTTCAAAAAAGTAGAGAAAGTGAGGATTCAAATGTACAACAAGCCTGTATACAACTAAGAAATTTTTCGTACAAAACAAGTCAATTTTCTATAACCACCAGTACTTTATTTCAAAAAATTATAATTATATTACACAAAACTATGGCTTATGATATACAATAAAGGAAATATTTTTATTCGTACGTTGGATGCAGTTACTTGTCGGTAGTTAGTAATTGCTTCTTCAAAAGAGTAATATTCTATTTTAGGACTAAACTAATTAATTTCAATTTCCATGTTTTCTATCCATATGTGGTATAAGTTATTTGTCTAATAAGCATATGAAATTGCAAAGTTATACAAAATATAAGAAAAATATTATCAAATTCTATCGTATATATTGATTTTTAACTTACGGTTTTCAAGAGTATTTCATAGAGCCAAAAAGGATATCAGCTTAGATAGCATTAAACAGTAAGAATATTGCAAAAAGAAGGCCTGTCTACCTGCAAGCGAAAATATTTATTTTTAATAAATTGAAATTTTAGTTTTATTAAAAACGGACGAAATACCGTTTATAGATAAACTTACCACATTGAAAAATCGATCCAGTAGGCACATTATTGGAATCATATCCATGGACTAATGGGATATTTTTGAAATTATTCTCATAAAAAATATTATAATAAATAAAAAATATTATAAAATTAGACATAATTTACACTTGCCAGTATACCATTTTGTATGTAAGGTGGGTATCAAGTCCCGATTTTAGCCGTTAAAATCACCATTTTTCACGATTACTTTTCTTTAATAATCCATTTTAAAGAATATAAACTTTATAAGAAAACTAGCTTTGGGCTATTCTCCATCAAGTTATAATAAAATTTGCATCGAAGTCGCAAATGTTCATGTAAAAAAATTGCAAGTCGTTCAGAATAAAGTACTTAAATTAATTTACAACCGTCCCAGATTATTCTCAACTGAGGTACTTCACCACGATGCTAATATCGACTTAGTGGCTGACAAAATTAATATAATGACTTCCAATTTCAACGCCAAATGTTCTTTTTCCGAATTTAATCATATAGCTGAGCTGGTCTCGTAATTAGATTTAAGTTAGGATAGGTGTTTTTATTAAAAAAAAGAATAAAAATTAAAAAAAAAATAAAATAAAAAAAAATATTCATAAAGGTTTTTGTTAAATTTTTTTCCTCCATTTAAATCACCAATTAATCCATACATCTTTCATATTATCAGTTTGCATTATTTAAGCAGAAAAAGTTTAAGCCTTAAGCTCTTTAAAATTATATAGCTAAATTTATATAAATGAATATTGTAACTATTATTAAACAATAAAGAAATTGAATTGAATTGAAAATTGAAACGTTTAATTTTATACTTTTCGTATTGATTTTTCGAACTTAGTAATTGCTGTAACATAAAAAAATATAGATTAAAAAAGTGTTTCATCTCCAACCTGTGATCCACATTTAGTGTAAATATCTTATCCCATTACCACTCATGATGTCGCATATTTTTCATGTAAAAGAAATCAACAATAATTTTAAACGATTAACAAAAATATACTGTTCCTTAATCGGTGATTTGTTTTTTAGTTCTATATTTTTTATCAATATAAAGAGTTTTTTGTTTTTCTTACATCACAACATTCACTGCTCAGTTTCTAAAACTTGTCGAAATAAATGTATTTCATTAACGAACACCAATACAATTTTTTGTTTTCAATAAAAACCACGAATGCACTCCATAAATGCATCAACAGAACTGAATGCAGCAATAAAATTCGAAGACACAAATAGTCATAAAAGGATGTAAAGAAAAACAAAATCAGCAAGAAAAATAACAACTCCACAAACACGATCCCTTTTTGATCTCGTTATTGCAGAAAAACAACTATCACCACAAAAGATACAAACAACACACAAGCAATATTCCAGAAATTCATCCACACCAAAGATTATAGACTTGAGGAAGATGGGAGATTGGCTTGCGTCATACCATATGTTGCATTTACCAAATTAGTTTAATACACGTTCGTAATCTTTTAGTTGTTTTTCGTTTTTATTTTTTAAATGAAAAATGTAATTTTCTTAATGAAACATTGTTCAATTTTAGGCAAAAAAAAAAACCTTTTTCCCTTTATGGAAATTTATTTCGTGCTCTTAATTTCTTTTTATTTGCATTTTAATGCTATGTCAATACTTGTCGTATACGCGTTTGGTTCGAGTATTAAACTAATGTGATAAATGGTTTGATGTGCTCAGTAGCCAATCTCCCATCTTCCTCTTCTATAATCTTTGCATAAAACACGCAATAACAAACACTAACAATCGTACGAGATATACACAAAATGTCTCTACACACCCCCTCACATGATGCAATAATTTTCCAGTAGCACCACTGCCAGCATTTCAATGTTCCATTTCATCCTCATCGCTACCACAGACTCGTAAGTGACACTGCAACAATCGCCAACTGTGATAGTATTTTGCCATCACTATTCGCATGAAAGTATTTTGCCATCACTATTGTTACAAGAGCCATTTTATATTTTGTGAAACACCAAGCGCAACTGGCTTATTATAATTTATTTCAATGAAAACGAAAATAAAGTGCTGAAAACATAGTTATTACGCTTAAAATTGTGAAAAGTAAATTGGTGAACAATTTTTGACTTTCCAAATGGAATAAAGTGATAGTTTTTCAAATATTTTTCCAGACACGCTGCCTCTCCATTGGGAATAAAAGTACTGGCTGATAGACGCTACAACATTTAACTTACAACTTGTAACTCAACATCAATCTCTTATTAATGCATAAAAATGTGTTAAATGTGATGTGATAGCCGTATAAATTTTATATTTATGAGGATTTATAAATGTTTCATAAAATTAATAAACATCTAAACAATCGTGTTTTACTTGACCACAATGATGCTTTTACAACTATCTTAAAATGCACTTTGTCTGATTTTTTGAAGGGGCTCTTATTGGCGTCCTTCTAAATGTATCCAGAAGGGCTCCTAATAATTGCACTCATGCGATACTTTTTTGTAGTAACTTGGCGTGGTACAACTTCTCAATAGTGACGGCGCTTTTCCGAGGAGTTTTGGATATCGTATACGACTGTTTTCGACGTAGTGGGGATTCTCTGAAGCGCCCCCAAATTCAAAAAGTGTTGGCAGGGACATTTATTGATTAGTTGGAATTCTATCTACAGTGTAAAGGTGGGTATTAAGTTCGAGTTTAGCCGCTAAAATCGTAATTTTTTCACGATTACTTTTCTTTAATAATCCATTTTAAGGAATGTAAACTTTGTGAAAATTTGCTTTGCGATATTCCCCATCAAATTATAATGAACTCTGCGACAAATATGTATAATTTTATGACGTTTTTTAATCATTAAGTTTTCACTTTAGTGAAAATTAGCGGCTAAACTCGAACTTAATACGCACCTTAAGGTAAAATATATTCCAAATTTACGAGGAATATATAAAAAATCAAATACACCTGTCAAGAATTATATTAACTATTTTTTATTCTACTTTATCTACAAATTTCAATGTGAGGAAAACTACTCCAACTTATAATAAAAAGGGGAATAAGCTGTAGGAAGCCATCGTACGAATCGGTAGTGTGGTAGAGTTAATTTTTAGTACAAACATTTTTTTTCATACAAAAAATTTTCTTAGTAAATTGTCCACATTTCCTAGTAAGATTTTTATATTGCCTATGTATTTTTATAATACAATCAATTACATTAACTACTGTGTTGGAAATTTAATTAAGGAAAAATCCTTCCCATTTCGTAGTTAGTGAACTAAAAAACATTTACTGATGTTTTATAAGTTTTCCTTTAGTTAAGTTAATTTTCGTTGTGGTTACGAAAAATGAACTATATTACAGTAAATTTTTTGAACTACGTGGTCCTTAAATTTACAAGACACATTTTTTCTGCGTACTTTTTATTCTACTTTATCTAAAATTTTCAATGTGAGAAAAACTACTCCAACTTATAATAAAAAGGGGAATAAGCTGTAGGAAGCAATCACACGAATCGGTAATGTGGTTAAGTTAATTTTTACTACGAAAAATGTTTTGCATACAAAAATTTTTCTAAGTAAATTGTCCACATTTCGTAGTAAAATTTTTATATTCCCGTGTAAAAATTGGAGGATCTAATCCTATCTAATAATATCAAATTTTATCTAATTGGATCTGTTTAAATATTGGGACATAATTAGATCTGCACAGATATTAGATATAATCGCAGATCTCATCATGTATAGTGTAATATCTAATTATGTCTCCTCATATCTAATAATATATGGTTGGATATGGTATATATAACATCATATCTGACTATATATGGGGTTAAATGCGGTCCAAAATAAAAAAATCATGAACTCGTTAAAACTATCTGAAATACACCTCTATTCGTAATATATACACAAAGTTGCAGATGGAAACTTTTATCTATTTAACGAACTTGCGTAGTACATTCCGAAGTAATTGGCGGAGATAGTAATTTACATTTTAGTTAAAACATTTTTTAATCGCAATATCTTGGTTTCCGGAAACGTTTTCTGCAAAATAGCAACGTTTTGGTTGCTTGTGTGGCACGTAATTGTTAAAAGCAAACGTTGTCCAGATATCCAAACAGTCGTACCTTGATGATGGAGGGGACTCATTGGTTTTCTGAGCTTCAGATAGGACAATTTTGTTTATTGACGCAGGAACCGAAGGTTAATGAAATCATTAGTCATGATGATTTTCCGATGGAATTCCGGATTCTGTGACTACAACAATAATTTTTTTAATATTTATATAGTAAATTTAATTTCATGCGTTTTACTTTTATTAATTGCGTAAATTGTACTTGTTAAATTTCAAATAACAAAAGCTTCTTCTATTTTTTTCTCTATCATATGTTCTAATAAAAGGGTTCTATACATTACAAAAGTCCTTCATGTTTCAATTAAATTCTACAAACCAATTCGGCTTTAGTGTGAACGGCCCATCAGTTTCAACAAAAACCCCAATGTCATTATGTCAAATGTAAACGCCGTCAGGAGCATCACTTCTAAACGAATTTAACACATGAAAAGCGAGAAAATTAAGAAATACAATATAAGGGCTTCTTTTAGCACTGAATGCAACATTTGTATGGGCTATCCAGAACATCGTTGCACTGGTGTTCTATGCAGAACATCTCATCAGTTCAAGTCGTGCCGATGTTGCCAGATTGTATTTGGATAAAGTGTCGCTTCTTCGATTCACAATAGCAATATATTGTGACTAATTTATCGAAAAACAAGAAATTCAAAGTGGTACAGTGTGATAAATAATTCTGCAGTAAATATTTATTATTAGTTGGAGCATTTCATACATTAAAAATGCAAGAGTTCACTCCTTTTCTGTGATTGTTTTTAAACAGCTGATGACAGTGTTGAATATTTTTGGAGATATCCTGGATAAACGAGTACTCTCTTTTCTTTTAGTCCTTCATGGCTTAGGGTATCCAGAAAACAGCCCTATAATTGTTTTAACATTGTTCCTTTGGAGATTATGTATGTAAGTAGATTGTATTTGCCATAGTCCTTTTCATATATTGTTTTAATATTTTCTAGATTAAGGTGGGTATTAAGTTCGAGCCGCTAAAATCGTAATTTTTTCACGATTACTTTTCTTTAATAATCGAATTTAAGGAATACAAACTTTGTGAAAATTTGCTTTGGGATATTCCCCAAGTTATAATGAAATCTGCAACAAATTGTATAATTTTATGACTTTTTTTACTGATTTAGTTTTCACTTCAGTGAAAATTAGCGGCTAAACTCGAACTTTATACTCACCTTTAGGAAAAAGGAAACCACGATGATATTGGTTACCATGCCGCCTCTTATTCAAAAGGTCATGCGTTCAATCCCAGTTCCGACCAAAAATTATCTCGGCGGTGGATTGTCTTTAACAGTAATGGTGTTGACTTTTCTTAGTGCTTCAAAGATTTTTAATTTTTCTCAACGCAACGTGAAATGCCGTTCGGACTCGATTATTAGAAAGAGGTCCCAGGTTATTGAGCTAAACATTGAATCGGGCAGCACTCGATATGTTGATCACTGTGAATTCACGAATCCTCTTTAAATGTGAGTATTAAAGCAACATAAAATTATAACCTTTTTAGCATCTTTTATTGCAACTTAAAGAAGATTGATCCAAAGCAATCCTTATACTTGCTTACATAGTTCAATTTAATTCCTAAAACTATTTACTATAAAACTATTTACTATATAATAATATACAATTAAATCAAATTAGATCTGATTAGATGTGTCTCATTTTTGAGATCTGATCAGATCCAATTTCATAGTATTTAGATCTGACCAGATATAACAATTTTTCGAAGCTGCTCAGATCTGACCATGTCTTGGCTCAGATCTAACCATACCAAATCAGATCCCACAATTTTTACACGGGTTGCCTAAGTATTTTTATAATACAATCAACGATGCATTAACTATTGTATTGGAAATTTATTTAAGGAAAAGTCCTTCCCATTTCGTAGTTAGTGAACTAAAAAACATTTACTGAAATTTTGTAAGTTTTCCTTTAGCTAAGTTAAATTTCGTTGTGGTTACGAAAAATTAACTGTATTACAGGACATTTTTTGAACTATGTGGAAGTTAAAATGGTCCTTAAATTTACAAGACACTTTTTTCTGTGTATTAGATAAAACAAGTATATACAGCAGTAAGTTCGGACAGGCTGAATCTTAACTACCCACCACCATGAATCAAATATAACAGTTACCTTTGAAAACCCTTCGTTGTAGCGTGTTACTTGATAATGTATAGAATGATAATATATACACACAAAAATTATCACAAACATTTTTTCAATTCAACACTTAATTGAATTTGGAAACGGATTCAATTAATATGTTAATTGATTCAATTAATTATTTAATCAAATCCGAATAAAAACCAATTAAATCAATTCGGAAATAATTTTCAATTACAAACGTGACTGTCATTTTTTCCGTTTCCAATTACACATGTGATTGATCCAATCACCTTTGTGATTGGAACTGAATAATTTTGAGCAATAGAAAGGGCGAAAAGAGAACAAGAGAATGGGTATTTATTCAACAATGTATGATGGAGAGATCAGTCTGTGGAAGTAACTCGTAGCGAACGGTTGGGTTTTTGTTTTTCGCGTAAATTGAAAAACATGATTGGCGACATTCTGTCTGCTGCATTCAAAATGTGTGCATAAATATTTTGAACACAACAACAAATCATAGCAAAGGGTTGACATAAATAAAGTGTGTAACAACAAACGGCCACGTGGTAAAAGTTTGAAAAAAATATATGAGAGAACGCATTTGAATTTACCTGTGTTTGTGTTTTGTGGTATTGTAAAAATGGAAAACAATCTACGTTTATTGAAGGTAAGAAATTGTGAAATGTGAATACCTTTTCCCATTGAAGCCTGGGGGCTAATCACGGCATTCGATATCGAGAACTTTTGATCGAAATCTAAAATTTTCTGATCACGGGAGTCGATATCGAGTTTTAGTGATCGATAATTTTTTCGATTGGTAAATTGCAATCGTAAAGCATTTTTTAATTTTTCGTTTACATCATTTTCGTATACCGGAGGAGTAAAAATGTAAGTTTTATACCAAATTTTTGTTAATTTATCATAAATGTACATATAATGAATATATTTTGAATATTTAGGACTAATATAACTCGAATAAACGGCAAACAAAAATTGATTCTTGCCGAGTTCATGAGCGAGCATCCTAGCTTGGCAAAAAACCACATTAGAAATTGTGCACAGGCAAGAGCAACTTTCAAGAAGTTGTGGGACCAACTAACCACAAAACTTAACGCTTCTGGACCACCTTGTAAGAATAGTGTAGCTTGGAAGAAGGTAAATATAAGAAAAGTATACTAACGGCCACCGACGATAGATCTTAGATTCCCGTTGTACTCCACCGTAATCCTGCAATCGACCTAATTCACCTTGATCAAGTTTTGTGCCATATTAATAAAACACAAGGAAATATATCTAAGCATCCGAAAATCAAAATGGATTTGAATTTGGCACAAAACTCGACCGAGGATTATTAGAAATGATAATGGCTAAAATGTGTACCTGTACTTTAGGTTTATACTGACCAAAAGCATAGTGTGAAGAAGAAGCTTTCCTTTAACAAGGCTTCCCTAAAAAGAACAGCAGGTGGTCCATATGAGGAGAAAAAGTTATCTGCGGCAGATGAGCAAATTTCAGAAGCGGCTGGACTAACAGCAGCGGTAGAAGGTTTGGTGTCAGTAGAGAGTTTTGGCAGCAGTGGTCTTCAAGGTATAGATAACGCAGAATCATCTTTCGTTGTTTCTGACCATGAAGACACTTTCGAAACGCCAAAAAGACGTGTGCCAAAAGCAGAAAACAAATTAACACTTCTAAAAGAAAACATGGACCAAATAAAGGATTGGCAAATTGAGATATGCTCAAAAATGGACAAATTAATACAATTGAAGGAAAGACACGTACAAGTAATGGAGGAGATCAACAACATATTGGATAGAATGTTACTATTGAAGCAAAAGTCATTACACTTCAAAGAAGCCGAATTTAAATCGAAGATGGCTACCAAGAAAATAGATCTTGAAATTAAAACTCTGGCATTAGAGAACTTGCGATTAGCATAAACTAAATTTTTGATACCTAAATTATTTTTATTTCAATTAAATTGAAACTGAAAGACTTATGAATTCAATTTAAAAATCATATGTAATTTTAAGTTTATTTAATTCTAAACTAGAATAAAACAAATACAAGTATTTTAAATACAAACATTAATTGTTTACTAATGAAATTCTAATTTGGTCACGAATTTTTTCGCCTATTCTTATTAGGTGTGTTTCCCCATCATAGTTTGTAAAATCAAATGTGGGTTCTATCGGAAATTGTTGAACATATGAATCTACTTTAAATAATATACAAATGTTGTGAAGTGCTGCACAAACATTTCCAAAAAGTGTCATTTTCTGTGGAGCATATCGACTTCTCTTGTCATGACAAAGAATTTTCCATCGCGCCTTCAGAATACCTATTGTTCTCTCTACAATGCACCTTGCTTTGGAATGTATGTCATTGAAATAGGCTTCATCGAAACCCTCAATTGCGTTTCTGTATGGAACAATGCACCATGACTCTAGAGGATATCCAGCATCTCCAAGTAACCAAACGTTTTTAAAGCCCTGGGAATAAAGTACTTGAAGGCAATGCCTTTCTTCAGAGTGACTCCAAACAAATGAATCATGTGCTGCACCGCCATACTTGGAATTTATTGCCAAAATTTGGTATTTATGGTGACAAATCTGTTGAAAATAATATAGCTTTTTAATGGATGTCGGTATGTGAGTGAATGTAGTTTTACCACCATTGAATTCAAGCTGTGAAATCCTTTTCTGTTAAAAAAGGTGTGCTCGTTCACAGATGGCCGCTGCAACCCAAAGTGTGTACCATCGACACATCCTATTAAAGGGTGATTCTTTTGAGGTTAGGATTTTCATGCATTAGTATTTGACAGATCACGTGGGATTTCAGACATGGTGTCAAAGAGAAAGATGCTCAGTATGCTTTGACATTTCATCATGAATAGCCGAACGATCTGCCACAACGTCGAATTTTCAGTGAATGGGCCCTAGAAAAGTTGGCAGAAAATCCGCTTTTTTATCGACAAATTTTGTTCAGCGATGAGGCTCATTTCTGGTTGAATGGCTACGTAAATAAGCAAAATTGCCGCATTTGGAGTGAAGAGCAACCAGAAGCCGTTCAAGAACTGCCCATGCATCCCGAAAAATGCACTGTTTGGTGTGGTTTGTACGCTGGTGGAATCATTGGACCGTATTTTTTCAAAGATGCTGTTGGACGCAACGTTACGGTGAATGGCGATCGCTATCGTTCGATGCTAACAAACTTTTTGTTGCCAAAAATGGAAGAACTGAACTTGGTTGACATGTGGTTTCAACAAGATGGCGCTACATGCCACACAGCTCGCGATTCTATGGCCATTTTGAGGGAAAACTTCGGAGAACAATTCATCTCAAGAAATGGACCGGTAAGTTGGCCACCAAGATCATGCGATTTGACGCCTTTAGACTATTTTTTGTGGGGCTACGTCAAGTCTAAAGTCTACAGAAATAAGCCAGCAACTATTCCAGCTTTGGAAGACAACATTTCCGAAGAAATTCGGGCTATTCCGGCCGAAATGCTCGAAAAAGTTGCCCAAAATTGGACTTTCCGAATGGACCACCTAAGACGCAGCCACGGTCAACATTTAAATGAAATTATCTTCAAAAAGTAAATGTCATGGACCAATCTAACGTTTCAAATAAAGAACCGATGAGATTTTGCAAATTTTATGCGTTTTTTTTTAAAAAAAAGTTATCAAGCTCTTAACAAATCACCCTTTACTAGAACAAATACATTAATACACCGAAAGAAGCTTCTTCCATTCACTAACAAATAATTGGATCCAAGAGTGCTAAACAATTACCTCCCGGTATCGAATATTTGTTAATAAACGACTCCATGCATTCTGTGGAAGATTCTGGAGAAAACTTTATATGTTTTGGGCATAACTTCCTTTGCATTTCACGGGTAATATTTTTTAAGATTTTACATAGTGTATTCTGTGCAATTCCAACAAGGTAGTCGTTGCCCACATTATGTTGAAAGCTTCCACTGGCCAAGAGGTTTAAAACGGTAGCCAATTGCAATATCGAAGGAACTGACGTTGACATGTCGCCAGAAAAATGTATTTCTCCAAGTATATAATTGAACGCTTCCTTCGTTAGCCGAAATCGTCTTTTGAACCTGCAAAAAGTTGGCTTTTTCTAACAATGGACACCATTTCATACCCATGCACTTACTCGAAATCAGACAAAGACAATGGGTTACTCTTATCCCTTATTTGTCGCCGTATTAATTTTATATTAATCCCATCCTCCGAGTCGGAAGATGAGGAATATAAAAAGAGGTATGGATCCATACGAAATAATGCAATACAATTTACTTTATATATTGAATTAATCAAATATATGAGTTTTGTATATTTTACTTTGTGCCGCTAACTTAATTTTGTTATTTCGTTTTGTTCTGTTTCGTTTTTTACTGTTGGCAATGCTAGACACATTGCATCAAATTTCGATCGAATGCCGTGATCCAAACTTATAATCGTATCGGCAATTTTTTCGATACGATTATGAACTCGATATCGAATGCCGTGATTAGCCCCCTGTTTACATTAAACGGACTAAAATAATATATTTTTTATTCATTTCTTTTCGTGACCAATTTTATTTCGTGAAATAGAATACCGTTTTCCATTGAAGCCTGTTTACATTAAACGGACTAAAATAATATATTTTTATTCATTTCTTTTAGTGACCAATTTTATTTCGTGAAATTGACCAATCAATCCCATCAACTCCATCATTTTATCAAATATATAAGAATATGTTTGCGGCGCTACGAATATGGGCCCCAGGAAAATAAGCCCCAAACAGTAAATGAAGCAGAACCCCAAATTTGGGGTCGTCTTTCATTATGAATACAAGCCCCATGAACATGGGCCCCATTGTTATGAATGATAGAAACGAAGATGGACCCCAAAAAAACGTTGGGGCCCATTTTCATTAAGTATTTTTGAGTGTAGGAAGATGGGCCCCAAAATTACGAAATAGTGCCCCAAAATTAAAAAACATCCATCAAAATAATTACTAAAGATTTTGTACATCTAAGAGTATTTTTAAATACAACTTTTTAATGCTTATTTAAAAATTATAGTTTACATCAATGCACTAAAACCCAATCTTATTATTCGACTGTACTCCATTCGGGGAGAGCCCTAATGAAGAATGTCGCCACATAAAATTATTCTAAGACTAGTTGCTATGTTAATTTTTTACCCATAGCTACTTGTTTACCGTTATTGGTACTGTCGCGTCCATCTGCATTAGTTACACGCGATCAGTATTAATTTGAGTGTCAAAGAAAAAGCGTGCCTAGTTGAATATGGAGTGTGTTATTTTTACTGGACGAAAAATTAATAATAAATTATTGAATGTGTATGATCAGAAAAGGATATATAAAAAAAATCGTCGTATAAAGAAGTTGATAAATATGAACGTTGGGTGAAATCCTGTAAAGCAAGGGTTAATTTAATGCCAGATGGGAAATGTGTCTTAGCGAAAAATTATGTGGATCATTGTCATGACCATCAGGAAAATGAATTTAAAGAAATTAGTGTCTTAAACAAAATTAAAAGTGATTGTATCGAAGTTGCTAGCACCCTTTGCGGTACTGGAAATGCTGTGAGTTCGATAAAACAAGCTTTTGAAAAAAACTGTGAGAGGTATGTATATAAATAAATAAATAAATAAGATTTTATATCATATTGTGTATGCTATAAGATTTCAGCATAAATCACAAAATATAAGTTTTCCAAAAATTCAGCGCGGATTGCAGTATATTGTCAGCAAAAACTATACACCGTCTCCTTCAACTCCATTAAAAGTGCTGGAGGCATTTCAATTAGAGAAAATTTGGCAACATTTTGGTATAACCAAAGAAGAATCTAAACCGGAGCACTTCTTTACAGCGTGTATTACAGAAAACGATATATCGTACTGTATATTTTCATCAATTAAAACAATAAAATTAATTAAAGAAAACATTGTTCCGGCAAATAGAACATATTTAATGGATGGTACATTTAGTTGTGTACCCCGTGGATGTTTTCGACAGCACTTGGTTATATATATACAATATTTCGATGAAGTATATAATTTTAGTTATTATTTATAATATATATTAATATACCTATTTTTAGATATTTCCAGTCTTTTTTATACTAATGGATAAAAAGTCATATATTGCATATGCTTGTTTATTGAAATATATAAATGAAAACATATTTCAAATGGAACCGAATATATTCGTAACTGACTATGAATGTGCAATTAGACGTGCACTGACAAACCAATTTCCCAGTGTAAGCCTAGTCGGATGCTGGTGAGTGATTAAAATATATAATTAAATAAAAGCTGACACTTTCAATTTCCAGAAATAATTTTCAAATTTTTGTAGAACTATGTGGTCGACATTTAAAAGATTTTTATTGGCAGAAAACAATGTTAAAACAATAGACTATTTAAAAAAATCGCGCGAACATAGTTCTACAAAAATTTGAAAATTAATATTACAATCCTTGTTAGACCTTTTTTGCCCAATTATATACTGGACTTTTGTTAGTGGGAGGAAATGAAAGCAAAATATATTTTTCCAAAAAATCGCGCGATTTTTTGGAAAAATATATTTTGCTTTCATTTCCTCCCACTAACAAAAGTCCAGTATACAAGATTGTTTCTTTTTGAATTATGTTTTGTTGATATTTCACAAATTTTAGGCAAGAATTTATTAATTGAACTTGAATTTCTATTTAGGTTCCATTTTTGCCCAGCAGTTCGCAGGTATGTGTCAAAAAATCGTCCATTGTTTCAATACATGAAAAATTCAAAAGCAGCTATGAATGAATATAAAAAGATAATGGCTCTTCCTTTGCTCCCCCCGACTTTAATAGTTGGCACATTCAATGATATAAAGTTAAAAATTTTATTAATGGACGGAGAGCAAAAATTCAGTTCTTTTTTGGCTTATTTTGAAAGACATTGGTTAAAAAGGTAAATAATTCACTATTTATAATCATTTTGCTTTTAATAATCATAGTTTTATATTATCATTTAGGTTGGACATCATAACATAAGCGTATATAAAAAGGATATACGTACGACGTCTGCGGTTGAGGCATATAATGGAGTAATGGGGAAGCTTATAGAAAAAAATGGGAACTTTTTTAAATTCGTCGAAGCCATTCGAAAAGAGGAATATTTTAAGAGCCGCTCTTTTCAAATGTTGTGCGATAGTGGAGTACCGGTGAAGAAGAAAAAGAAACGTAGTAGTAAAGAAGCAATTATTACAGATTGTACACATCTCCTTGACAATGCCAAAATTACGGCTATGAAATTTATTGAAAGAATTGTCTTTGACAAAAGTATAAGTGATTCCTTACGTGAAACAACTCCTTACGAAAATACGAACGTGGAAAATACAGATTCAGAAACAGACCACAGTGAGGATGAAATTGCTGATGAAGAGCAGATAGTGTCAAACGAAAGCAACAGAAGCTGCGTTGTTTGTCGGGGCAATAGTCCCAATATTGTTTTTTTACCTTGCAAACATTTAATTGTATGCCATGAATGTAACTTAAAGCTGCAGGCGAATGCAATAGAAAGGCATGAAGAAGATTATAAATGTCCTTGTTGCCGTCATGTAGTCCAGGATGTAATGCAAGTGTTTGTTTAAACTAACAAATACTGTACTAATTGTTAACGCTGAAAGCGATTTATTTCATTAATGAATTAATTTTTTTGTTTTTAATTTTGATAATTATATTTCTATTTAATGTAATAAAACGATAAAACCAGATTTGATTTAAGTTTAATCTTTAAAATTAAAAACTAGGCATTTGATAAGCTTAAGAATTGAAAATTGGCCCCACATTAAATGAAAACAGGCCCCAAATAAATTTTAGGGCCCATTTTCATTAGGACATTTTAGGGTCCATTTTCATTATGAAATAGAACCCCAAAAATAAATGAAATACGACCCCAAAAATGAACCAAATTTCGTGTTGTTGTACCGCACGTAATTATTGGGGCTCATTTTCATTAGACACCGTGGGGCTCATTTTCATGGGGCCCATATTCGTAGCGCCTATGTTTGCAATAAAAAAGTGGCGTTGGCATTAAATTGCATTTTTGTTTTACCTGCCTTTTTCAGTTTGAATCCAAGTAGAGAGCAGTATAGCTGGTATATAAACTAATGAGCTAAATTATGTAATGGTAAAAAAGAAAGACAAGAACCAAATTTATTTGTCTATTGCATAATTCAAAAAATAATAAAATATTAAATATGTTTTATAAGAAACACATATTTTCTTTTATTTCAAATAAAACTAAATACGATTTTAGGGTCGCAATATATAAATTTTTTGATCGAAATTTATAGCCAATTTCAATTAATTATTGAATTGAATGAATCAAATAGTTGATTGATTTTTGCCGCGAAATTAATTAAAATTTTAATTGTTTCAATTAAAACTGTGATTGGATTTTATGTTAAAAATCAATCACGTTTTTAATTGATTCAATCACACAAATAATTGATTCCGTGACAAAAGTCAATTAAATTTTTAATTAAAAATCGTGTTGGTTTTCAATCAAAATGGGTGATTAATACTATCATTTTCGTGATTGAAGACATTTCAATTAAAAAAATGATTGAATCCGCGATTTTCGTGATTGAAATCAATTTTTTTTGTGTGTAGAAATGATTAAATAACGCATTGATTTGAAATCTATAGATTTGGAAATTGTACTTTCAGCTTCAAGCAACTTTCATGATCAGTGCGCCTTCTATACCCTCAAGAAGTGAAATCGGTCTATACGGAGGCCATATGAAATGGAGCGAAAAATATATTATAAAAACACATCATACAAAATTTCAACCGGATCGGATGAAATTTGCTCCTCCAAGAGGCTCCGGAGGTCAAATCTGTGGATCGTTTTATATGGAGGCTATATATAATTATGGACCGATATGAAGCAATTTTTGCATGGTTGTTAATTGGTATTTACACCACGTACCAAATTTTTACCGGATCGGATGAAATTTGTTCCTCCAAGAGGCTTCGGAGGCAAAATCGTGGGGTCCGTTTGTATGTGGGCTATACGTAAAAGTGGTCCGATATGGCCCATTTGCAATACCATCCGACCAACATCAATAACAACTACTTATGCCAAGTTTCAAGTCGATAGCTTGTTTCATTCGAAGGTTAGCGTGATTTCCACATACGGACGGACAGCCCGACAGACGGACGGACGGTCATAGCTAGATCGACTCAGAATTTCCCCACGACTCAGAATATATATAATTTATGGGGTCTTAGGCCTATATTTCGATTATGTGTTACAAACGGAATGATAAAGTTAATATACCAATCATCCTATGGTGGAGGGTATAAAAATAAACAAATATTAATTTTTGTGATTGTTTTGTTTCAATTAAAAAGTTTGTTGAATCAATTAAATTTTTAATTCCATATTTTTTAAAACTGTAATAAAGACTTTAATTGGAAAAAAAAATTCTGTGGAAAATCTTCTTTTTTTAAGATATTATATGAGAAGAATTATAGATTTTTGATTACTTGGTACACAGAACGAAAGTTATCCGAATAATAAGAAGAATATAACGCACTGAATATGACACTTGTTAATCAAATGTGATAAACAAGTGTTTATAGATTAGATGAAGTTGAAGATGAAAACTGTTATACGTCTATTTAAAATTTCAAAAATAACATGTGGCTCATAATTGTTTGACTTTAAACAGGTGTCCTCATATGGGGACAGAGGGCGGTAATGGGTTAAAACTCGATTTCAAGTTGAAATTTTCGTCTCCAAAAATGTTGATAGCTTTTTATCCAGATACAAATATTAATTTCATTAATATGGAAGCATTTCTTCTAAGAAAGCCAAGTTGGTATCAGTTCAACGGAAATTTCTTTTATGTAAATATACACATTTCGCTCATATATGTTCCTCCGCATTAGGTCTCAAACTTATGCCGAATAAAATCAACCATTAGAAAGTTCCACAAAAAGTGAAAAAAAGAACATATTTTCGAATAGCTAATTCAACAACCGGATACCGAAAATATTTCGAGAAAAGCATTTCGACTACGGGAGTTTAATATTGAGGGTGGCACAGCGACTTATGTTCCCAAAGTACAACAAGAATTAAACAAAAAGAAATGACCAAAAGAGCTAACATAACGATGTCGAAACAGAACGAAACGGTCTCAGTTTAGTGCGTGAACCCTTCGAATTTGGATGTCTTTCGTAACCAAGACGACATCATATCTTAAAACATAAAAAAAGAGAAAAGTAATTGGCAGCAAAAAGAAGCCAACAAAGAAGTGATATTTGAATTAATATTTCAAAATCAATTATTAAATGCCAAACGATAAATACATAAGTTTATGTACCTAATAATAAACGGATTCAGAACTCGTGCTAGAGGCCAAATAAAGAAAACGCTATCTTAATCTTTGATGCTTCTTCTTCTTCTTTTCGTTGGTGGAGGAATTTTTGTATCCACCTAAAAATGTAAATTGCATAGACAATTTGTGTGATGTGAGAAAAAGTAAATTCTCTCGATAAGTGTAAAGTAGACAAATATTTTTCTCAAATAAAGCTCACATTGTATCAGTACATTTACAAATAAATTTATAAGGAGTTTCTTTTTTTGGGCAAAAGCGAAAAATCTCTGTACACCACAATTCTTCTTTATATTGTAATACAATCATCATCGTCATTATCAACACCGTCATATCATCACATCGTCTTCGTAGTATGCATACATACTCCAACCACCAAATAACGGGATAGAGTATTAAATGTAGCGCATAACGAATGCCGTCGTCGTTAATGTTGTTGTCGTCGCCTTCATCGACATCGGTGTTGTTGCCATTGCCGTCGATGTCGTCGTAGTAGTAGTAGTAGAAACGTGTCGCGTAGACGAGCCTTTTCATTCCGTTATATACTTCGGGCCGCGTGGTAAAATCCCCACCAACCTCCCACATCCCAAAAAAAGAAGAAGAGAAAAAAAGCAAAGTTTTAAGAATATCTCATTAATACAGAGAGTACAAACGAGAACACCAAAGAGAAGAGCAAGTAACGGTATTTGACAGTGTAATGTAACAACATACCATTCGTGGATAACTTCGACAATAGCGCTGTACATCTCTGACATAAAACGACCTTTTTCTGGTTTTGTAACGCGCCTTTTACATTCTCTCACACATGCTCTACCATCAACAGCATTTCGTGTAAATGTTTGTGTGTGCCTGTGTGAGTGAGTGCGTAAATTTAGTCGATTACAATTCTGTCAATATCCATTCAACTCGGTAAGGATTTGTAAGGATTTCAACCACCATCGTCTCACCACTTAGTCACTATCAAGAGCCTCAGACATTGATTATCCCAAGAGAGTATAAGCAGTAAGGGACAAAGTTCGAATTTACACATTTTCGAATGATACGTTCGACAAGTAAAACGGAAGTTGCAGTTATTCCGAAAGAGGCTAGCCGTAACACATGTAAGTTCAAAGTAAAACAAATCATAAAATCAGAGAGTATTTTCATGGTATAAAGAGAGCCGAAAGGAAAGACAGAATGAACTAAACAGTGATGACATGAATGGGGGCAACTAAGGAAAGAAAGAGAGAAGAGTACACTTATTACTGGCTTTATACAATGTCGTTCTTCGAAAGAGAGAATATGCCATATGCAATAGGAGAGCAACAGTTTTTGAGATGAATCCGACTGGTAGTCCACAAAATAGCCATTTCGAATGTCATGTGACCATAATTACACACAAACAAATGTTTATACACACACACACACACTATCCCAATTTGCATAACTCTAAATGGTACTATGTGTGCTTTATAGCTGTTTCTTCCACCATGTTTTCTCGGTGGAATAAATTTAAATAGCAATTGATGGCAATATTCAATTTAATTTTAATTATCTGTTGTCGCCTTGTCCCACGACGGCCCTTAGTCTAATTTGCCAATACAATCTTCGAGAAAAATTTTCAAGGTTATTCAGTTGTGGAGTAGGCTACTCCCAGGAGGCACATACTACACGAACATTTTCTGTGTACAGACAAAATATTATATTTTTCGCGCCTGTATTTTCAGAGGTAGAAGGATACAATTAATGCATTTGTATGCCCTTCATTATGTTTCCACGTTGGAATTTGTAAAGTGCGTGCGTTTTCGAAAATAACCATAGGTAATTAAAAAGAATTCTTGCATTTTTTAATATTGATGAGCAACAATTCTTGGAGATATCACTGAAATACTATTCCACCGATAAACAAGTCCATCATACACAGAAAATATATTTACCTAATATGATATACAACATTCCTTCAAATAAAATAATTAATTAAAATAAATTTTATACTACACACAAAAAAATTTTTTTCTGATTCAATCACGAAATTAATTGATCCAACTAATTTTTAATTGAAATGTCTTCAATCACAGAAATGATAGTATCAATTAAAAAATTAATTGAAGGTCAATTAAAAAGTTAATTGATCCAATTAAAAAATTAATTGATACTATTATTTTTGTGATCGATATTGGTTTCAATTAAAAAATTTGTTGAATCAATTAAATTTTTAATTGAATATTTTTTAAAACCCAATTAAAATTTTAATTGGAAAAATTTTCGTGAAATTTTTTTGTGTGTAATTTCTTTAAATTAACTGAGATTTTGAATCTTTGGATGAAACATAAAATAGCGTCAAACATATATTAAGATTTATATTGAGGATGTTGCATTCTTAATTTATAGTTTAAATCTGTTATCTTTCACAATTAATACCAGGATAATCATTGTCGGAGATCTCATTATGACCTAGGGGAAAAAGTTGCCAAACTAAAATAAGATACTTTGAAAGGAAATTGCTAAAACGAAAAAGTTGGTGAAAAAGTGAAAGTAATCAATATTTGCAAAAATAGCAAGGGTGGTCTGTTTTTTCAAACCCAATTGCCCAAAACTATGCACCTCTTTCCCTCGATAATTATATATTTTTCCCTTACCTAAAAATTGGATTTGACATAATAATACACCGATTTGTTTGTTGTTAGTGATATAAAGTTACTCACACTTATTTTTCGGCGTCTGCAAATGCTCTTCTTTATACTTTCCTTTCCTTACCGTAGTATCCAAAGTACAATCCGACAAAAGAATCTATTATATAATAGTGTTGTAGAAAGCAAGCAAAAGTACCACAAATCCGGCACACATTCACCACAAATTCAAAATAAAATTTTTGAATTTTATGAAAATACCGTACCGTCGAGTGTCATCACTGAACTATTTTCTCTCACGTCTCTGGAATCATCTCCCAAATGTTATTCAAACTATTAGCAACGCACATAGGAAATGATTTTCCATACACCCTCAAAAAAATCGCTTCTTTAACATATGTTCCAAACATATTTTGCAGGAACACATATATTATTGGATACTGCCGAAACATTAATATGCTTGTTTTATGTGAACATATTATATGTTTGGAAGCATTTTGAGCCCAAAAATATTATATGCTTGGAAGAATTTTTCCCAAAGACGATTGTTCTCATTGCCTAACATAACCGTAATTTTCACTTCCACGAAATATTTTAGTTCTTGGCACCTTTTTCTGTAATACAAATAATGTTGAAGAAATTATTCACTTTTATAAATTTTTTAAAATTTACCTTTCGCCTGCACGGAGAATCGAATCGAGTACCAAACAGTTTGTAAGCCAACACACTATCCACTGGGCTATAATTATCGTTATAAGTTACATTTATATAGCATAGTTTGCAGCGCCCACGAGCCCATGCAAACATAACATTATTTAACAGAATTAAATTTTTATAATGAAACTTCGATTTCATTCAAATTTTTGGCCTTATCATAAAACAGTTTTCCGAAACAACATACCTGCGGTTTCACAGAAATTGTTCTCTTTTGATTCTTTCGCTGTGTTATGTTGATATCTTTCGTCACGACTCCCGGTTTCCATCTCTATTTCTTTCTCTATACTCTCTCTGTCGCTTTGGATAAAATATCACAACATATGTATGTTTAGTCGAAATTTGTAAATTTATATATGTTTGCATTCACACATATGATTTTTATGAAACATTTATGCCCCAAACATAATATATTCTAACATATTAACATAGATGTCCCAAACATTTAGTGTTAGTTTAGGAACATAACATGTTTGCACTTAAATATATTGTGTTTTAAAGTTGTGCCCGAAACACACTTTGTTTATATCGGAACATATGAAAAACATATTTTTCTAAGAGTGTATATAACACAATCAAGATATTTATTCATTTTATTTTAATTGTAAGTTAAGTTCATTCCTTATGAAGACTTTTCAATTAAGTTTTTTTATCTTTTCCTGTAGATTAATTATAGTCTGTTTCACTTAAATATTTTCTTCAGATGTTATGAGATTTTATTATTCTTTTTGTATCATAAACAACTATGGTCAGGGTACAATAACTTTGATCATTTTGATGAAATTTGGTCAGGGTTTTTTTGGCACAAGGACGAACGCTATTGAATTTGGAAAAATTGGATCAAATTTAGATATGGCTTCCATATACATGTATGTATTGCCGATTTCGACAAATAGGTTCATATTGCGCTTAGTTACAAACCGGTTGTCCTCAAATTTTACACAAAGTAATTTTTGACATTACCCTTTAAGTATGTTACGCACACACAAAAAGCAGTGACCCCACCAGGAAGGAAAATTTTGGTTGGTTTTAGAAAATTTTAACTAAAATGTATTACAAACGCAGTGGCGACACCGATTTCACATATATTAGTAAATATTTTTCGACCAATTCAAGAAAATTTATTATTGTGTTTTCACTTCCCAGCAAAAAAAAAAATGCGCATCGTTAGATCCCCCAATGATTTTTTTCCACTTCCGATGCAGTCCTTTTGGACAAGTGCACAAACATTTCTTCTAAAGCGCATCTTGGGATCCCCCAATGATTTTTTTCTACTTCCGATGCAGTCCTTGTGGACAAGTACTAGAAAGAACGCAATCAGGCTATTTTAATTGCTATTACATTTTACAAAAAATAGAAAACTAATAAAAAACAAGTATATACGGCCGTAAGTTCGGCCAGGCCGAAGCTTATGTACCCTCCATCATGGATTGCGTAGAAACTTCTTCTAAACACTGCCATCCACAATCGAATTACTTAAGTTGCGGTAACGCTTGCCGATGGCAAGGTATCTTAAAAACTCCTAACACCATCTTCTAAATTGTATGTAAGTCCATACGTGGTATATATTAAATCAAAAAAGATCGATCCAATAGGTATATAATTCAGTTTGACAAAGTAGACATAAAATTTTGACAAAATTTTGTACAGAAATAAAATTTTAACAAAATTTTCTATACACACAAAAAAATTTCACGAAAATTTTTCCAATTAAAATTTTAATTGGGTTTTAAAAAATATTCAATTAAAAATTTAATTGATTCAACAAATTTTTTAATTGAAACCAATATCGATCACAAAAATAATAGTATCAATTAATTTTTAATTGGATCAATTAACTTTTTAATTGACCTTCAATTAATTTTTTAATTGATACTATCATTTCTGTGATTGAAGACATTTCAATTAAAAATTAATTGGATCAATTAATTTCGCGATTGAATCAGAAAAAAAATTTTTTGTGTGTAGAAATAAAATTTTCACAAAATTTTCTATAGAAATAAACTTTTGACAAAATTTTCTATAGAAATAGAATCTTGGTAGATTATTTTTGGCTCGAGTGGCAACCTGAACCGAATAAAATTTGAACAAAATTTTCTATAGAAATAAAATTTTGGCAATGGTGAAAATTTTATTATGAACCGAATAAAATTTTAACAAAATTTTCTATAGAAATAAAATTTTGACAAAATTTTCTATAGAAATAAAATTTTGACAAAATTTTCTATAGAAATAAAATTTTGACAAAATTTTCTATAGAAATAAAACTTTGGTAGACTATTTTTGGCTCTAGTGGCAACCATGATTATGAACCGAAATGGACCAATTTTTGTGTGATTGGACCAATTTTGGTATGGTTGTTAGCGACCATATACTAACACCACGTTCCTAATTTGAACCGGATCGGATGAATTTTGCTCCTCCAAGAGACTCCGGAGGTCAAATCTGGAGAACGTTTTATATGGGGGCTATATATAATTATGGACCGATATGGACCAATTCTGGCACGCTTGTTAAAGATCATATACTAACACCATGTTCGAAATTACAACCGGATTGGATGAAATTTACTTCTCTTGGAGACTTCGCAAGCCAAATCTGGAGATCGGTTTATATGGGGTCTATATATAATTATGGACCGATGTGGACCAATTTTTGCATGGTTGTTAGAGACCATTTACCAACACCATGTACCAAATTTCAGTCGGAACGGATGCAATTTGCTTCACTTTGAGGCTCCGCAAGCCATATCTGGGGATCGGTTTATATGGGGGCTATATATAATTATGGACCGATGTGGACCAATTTTTGCATGATTGTTAGAGACCATATACCAACACCATGTACCAAATGTCAGTCGGATCGGATGAAATTGGCTTCTCTTAGAGGCTCCGCAAGCCAAATCTGGAGATCGGTTTATATGGGGTCTATATATAATTATGGACCGATATGGACCAATTTTTGCATGGTTGTTAGAGACCATTTACCAACACCATGTACCAAATTTCAGCCGGATCGGATGCAATTTGCTTCTCTTTGAGGCTCCGCAAGCCATATCTGCGGATCGGTTTATATGGGGGCTATATATAATTATGGACCGATGTGGACCAATTTTTGCACGATTGTAAGAGACCAGATACCAACACCATGTACCAAATTTCAGTCAGATCGGATGAAATATGCTCCTCTTAGAGGCTCCACAAGCCAAATCTGGGGATCGGTTTATATGGGGGCTATATATAATTATGGACCGATGTGGACCAATTTTTGCATGATTGTTAGAGACCATATACCAACACCATGTACCAAAAGTCAGTCGGATCGGATGAAATTGGCTTCTCTTAGAGGCTCCGCAAGCCAAATCTGGAGATCGGTTTATATGGGGTCTATATATAATTATGGACCGATATGGACCAATTTTTGCATGGTTGTTAGAGACCATTTACCAACACCATGTACCAAATTTCAGCCGGATCGGATGCAATTTGCTTCTCTTTGAGGCTCCGCAAGCCATATCTGCGGATCGGTTTATATGGGGGCTATATATAATTATGGACCGATGTGGACCAATTTTTGCACGATTGTAAGAGACCAGATACCAACACCATGTACCAAATTTCAGTCGGATCGGATGAAATATGCTCCTCTTAGAGGCTCCACAAGCCAAATCTGGGGATCGGTTCATATGGGGGCTATATATAATTATGGACCGATGTGGAATAATTTTTGCATGATTGTTAGAGACCATATACCAACACCATGTACCAAATTTCAGTCGGATCGGATGAAATTGGCTTCTCTTAGATGCTCCTCAAGCCAAATCTGGGGATCGGTTTATATGGGGGCTATATATAATTATGGACCGATATGGACCAATTTTTGCATGGTTGTTAGAGACCATATACCAACATCATGTACAAAAATTCAGCCGGATCGGATGAAATTTTCTTCTCTTTTAGGCTCCGCAAGCCAAATCTGGGGATCGGTTTATATGGGGGCTATATATAATTATGGACCGATGTGGACCAATTTTTGCATGGTTGTTAGTTACCATATACCAACACCATGCGCCAAATTTCAGCCGGGTCGGATGAAATATGCTTCTGTTAGAGGCTCCACAAGCTAAATCTGAGGGTCCCTTTATATGGGGGCTATACGTAAAAGAGGACCGATATGGCCCACTTTCAATACCATCCGACCTACATCGATAACAACTACTTGTGCCAAGTTTCAAGTCGATAGCTTGTTTCGTTCGGAAGTTAGCGTGATTTCAACAGACGGACGGACGGACGGACATGCTTAGATCGACTCAGAATTTCACCACGACCCAGAATATATATACTTTATGGGGTCTTAGAGCAATATTTCGATGTGTTACAAACGGAATGACAAAGTTAATATACCCCCATCCTATGATGGAGGGTATAAAAAAGAATAAACTATTAATGTCAAACTTTTGCAGAAATATTAAACGACTTGGAATACAATTCGAAAGGTTAAAATATCATCTCAACTGTTAAAAGAGCGGTTTGATGCGCACTCTAGAGATTGCAGCTGACCCATTTTTGTACGCGGTTGCTACTAGAGGTCTGCATCGAATAACTTTTCACTGCATGTATGCAATTCGCTGTCGAATATAGTACATACTCTGTCTTTCTCTCAGAGCGCAAGTAGTGAAGTGAAGAGAACACTTGCTTGTCAAATACCACCAAGTACTTATCCGAAACAATATGTGTTCCGAAAAAAAGGAACAATAAAAATGTAAGTACTTGAGAAAAAGTACAACATGGATTCTCTTCACTTCACGTGGTACCACAAGTATTTCTCAGTATGTGCGAAGCAAAACTTTCCATTATTATTAATCATAGATATGTATGTATATCACATATTTCATATATTTATGTATGTCACACACTTACCTTAACGTTTGCCCCTCTTTATAACAAACCAAAACATATATTATGGAGACTAACTGTTTTTTTGTATTTCTGAAACTGCATGTGGTACATGTAGTACTCTATGAAGTTTTGTTCTCGCAACATACTCGACGTGATCACTCTGAGTACACTTCAATAAGAGAGAAAGAGGAATATGTGTTTGTTGGTAGTGAAGTCATCAGAGTAGCAACAAGAAGTTACTCGTGGCTTTTGGTGTTCATCAAAATGTGTACCAATTGTTTTGCGAATCTCTCAAATAGATGTACTCATGTAGCAAGTACACGTGTACTCTGCATTTACAAATAGAATTGTGCAGACCTCTAGTTGCTACTAGGTCTGCTCATTCCATTGTGATACCACAGTGGTGAACTTCTCCCTTATCACGGAGTGTTGCCCAATTCTATGTTTAGAGCAATGACAAGGGACCTCATTTTTATAGCCGATTTCGAACGGCTATAAAGTGAAACCATTCAGAAAAGTCAAGTCGATATAAATTTGTCTATTAGGCGGCGCCGATTATCCATTATAAAATCAGTTGCACTGTTAGAAAAATATGTTTTTCATATGATCCGATATATAACATACAAAATGTTTTTCGGGCACAATCTTTAAACACAATATATTTAAGTGCAACAATGTAATGTTCCTAAACTAGCATTTATTGTTT
This sequence comes from Haematobia irritans, assembly GCF_050003625.1. NCBI lineage: Eukaryota > Metazoa > Arthropoda > Insecta > Diptera > Muscidae > Haematobia > Haematobia irritans. Next base: position 73,759,856 of record NC_134398.1, on the reverse strand, counting down.
GGGACACATATGTGAATGTTTCATAAAAACAATATGTGTGAATGTAAACATATATAAACTTACAAATTTCGACTAAAAATATATATGTTGTGATATTTTATTCAGGGAGCGACAAAGGGAGAGAGAGAGAGAGAGAGAGAGAGAGAGAGTATAGAAAAAGAACCCGGGAGGGTTGACGAAAGATATCAACATAACTCAGCGAGAGAAACAAAAGAGAGCAATTTTTGTGAAACTGCTTGTATGTTGTTTCGGAAAACTGTTTTACGTGTTCATTTGTTTTGGCTATGCGCTTGGCATGTTAATAAGGCTTCGACAAAAATTGGATATGCTTAAGTTTAAATATTATTTAATTTGAACAATAAATTGCATATTCGGAGTAAAGAGAATAGACATTCGGAACCAACAGAATAGACATTACAAAAAAGACCGCATGTGTTTTGTTTATCATTTTGTTTATCATTATGGGCACAATTTTTTTGTTGGTTCGTCAAAAGAAATCGGAACGTACGACGAGTAAGTCAAAATATTTAGCAAGATAGGAAATTAAAAAAAAAACTGCACCGAAAAAAAAGTTTACTATTTTTTATGAAAAATGAACTAACCCATAGTAAGAATGACCATGATTTGGCGCCAAAGATTTTTTTCATCTAGATAAGTTCATGATTTTCTTATAAATTAGTTCATGTATTACATCGTATTTTAGTTCATTATTACTATGCTGTGGGAAGAATATAGTTAAACTCATTCAAAATATTCCTGCTATCCGGAAAAATTAACAATTTTTTGGGAAACCTGTATTAAGAAATTGGTTTGAAATAAACTGTTTGTCGGTATAATTTTAAAAAAAGTAGAGAAATTGAGGAATCAAAGGTACAACAAGCCTGTATACAACTAAGAAATTTTTCGTACAAAACACGTAAATTTTCTATAACCACCAGTATTTTATTTCAAAAAATTATTATTATATTACACAAAACTATGGCTTATGATATACAATAAAGGAAATATTTTTATTAGTACGTTGGACGCATTTACTTGTCGGTAGTTAGTAATTGCTTCTTCAAAAGAGTAACATTCTATGTTATTAGGACTAAACTAATTAATTTAAATTTCCATGTTTTCTATCCATATGAAAGATATATGTGGCATACGTTGCTATATTCAATTGAATTGTCCAATTTCATCGATTTTGGCTAACTTTTGTTGGGCGGATCTGGCTTATAAGCATCTGAAATTGCAAATTTATACAAAATATAAGAAAAATATTATTAATTAATTAATTCTATCGTTCATATTGATCTTTAACTTACGGTTTTCAAGAGTATTTCCTAGAGCCAATAAGGATATCAGCTTAATTAGTATTAAACAGTAAGAATATTCAAAAAATTACCATTACGAGACCTGTCTACCTGCAAGTGAAAAAAATAATTTTTAATAAATTGAAATTTTGGTTTTATTAAAAACGGACAAAATACCGTTTATAGAATAACTTACCACATTGAAAAATCCATCCAGTAGGTACACTATTGGAATCATATCCATGGACAAATGGGACGTTATTGAAATTATTCTAAGAATATATTTGAAATAAAAAATATTATAAAATTAGACATAATTTCCACTTGTCAGTAAAGCATTTAGTATTTAAGATGGATATTAAGTTCGAGTTTAGCGGCTAAAATTGCAATTTCCATGATAAGTTTTCTTTAATAATCCATTATAAAAAATAATCTTTATAAAAAACTTGATTTGGGCTATTCTCCATCAAGTTATATTTAAATTTGTATCGAAGACGTATAATTTTATACTTTGCTTAGTGATTTATTTTTAATTTTAGCGGCTAAACTCGAACTTAGTACTCACCTGTAGGAATTGCTGTAACATCAAAAATATACAGAATGTCAAGAAAGTGTTTTGACAATAGGATAAAAATTATGTTTTGTTCCAAAATTAAATATAATTTAATTTTAAAAAATATTTTATTATGTATTTTGCAAAGTATACATATTTTATTTTTCTCAAAACGAATTAACAACTCGATTTTTACTTCAATTATTTCTGGAATTTTAAATATTTGGCAATGTCAAAAGACTTTCTTGACATACTGTAGATTCAAAACAAGTAAGGAAAGTCTAAAGTCGGGCGAGGCCGACTATATTATACCCTGCACCACTTTATAGAACTAAATTTTCGATACCATATCACATCTGTAAATTGTGTTGGGTGCTATATATAAAGGTTTGTCCCAAATACATACATTTAAATATCACTCGATTTGGACAGAATTTGATAGACTTTTACAAAATCTATAGACTCAAAATTTAAGTCGACTAATGGACTAGGGTGGAACACAATGTTAGTAAAAAATATGGGAAACATTTAAATCAGAAGCAATCATAAGGAAACTTCGCAAAATTTTATTTATGATTTATCGCTCGATATATATGTATTAGAAGTTTAGGAAAATTAGAGTCATTTTTACAACCTTTCGAGTAAGCAGTGGCCATTTTACAAGGAAAATTTTGGTATTTTGACCATTTTTGTCGAAATCAGAAAAACATATACATGGAAGCTATATCTAAATCTGAACCGATTTCAAACAAATTTGGCACGCATAGCAAGAACGGTTATTCTCCTCCCTGTGCAAAATTTCAACTAAATGGGAGTTAAAAATTGGCCTCTGTGGACATATGAGTGTCAATCGGGCGAAAGCTATATATGGGAGATATATCTAAATCTGAACCGATTTCAACCAAATTTGGCACGCATGGCTACAATGCTAATTCTACTCCCTGTGCAAAATTTCAACTAAATCGGAGTTAAAAATTGCCCTCTGTGGTCATATGAGTGTAAATCGGGCGAAAGCTATATATGGGAGCTATATCTAAATCTGAACCGATTTGGCTGATATTTTGCAAGTTTTTCGAGACCCATAAAATATTCGGATGTACGGAATTTGAGGAAGGTCGGTTGATATACACGCCAATTATGACTAGATCGGTGAAAAATATATATGGCAGCTATATCTAAATCTGAACCGATTTTTTCCAAATTCAATAGGGATCGTCTTTGAGCCGACACAGAACCCTATACCAAATTTTAGGACAATCGGACTAAAACTGCGAGCTGTACTTTGCACACAAAAATACATCAACAGACAGACAGACAGACAGACAGACAGACGGACAGACAGACGGACAGACAGACAGACGGACATCGCTAAATCGACTCAGAATTTAATTCTAAGCCGATCCGTATACTAAAAGGTTGGTCCATGATTACTCCTTCTTGGCGTTACATACAAATGCACAAACTTATTATACCCTGTACCACAGTAGTGGTGAAGGGTATAAAAATGGTTGCTTCTCAACCTGTGATCCAGATGTAGAATAAATATAAATCATCCTATTACCACTCATGTTGTATATTTTTTATGTAAATCAATTTAAAATCCGCACTAATTTTAAACTAACATATTAACAGAAATATACAGTTCCTTAATCTGTTATTTGTTTTTTATCAATAAAAAGCGTTTTTGATTCTTCTAACATCACATCATTCACTTCTCAGTTTCTAAAATGTTTCGAAATAAATGTATTTTCATTAATAAACACCAATACCGCACGTACAATTTTGCAAAATTAAATCCACGTGTGCACTTCATAAATGCATCAACATAACTGAATGCAACAATAACACTCAAAACACAAATAGTCATAAGGGATACATACCTGCCGTAAAGAAAAACAACTCCACACACACACACACGATCCCTTTCTGATCTTGCTATTGCAAAAAAACAACTCTCACCACAAAAGATACCAACAACACACAAGGAACATTCCATTGTCTCTAGAATCAAAACAACCAACAACAGCATAAATGACGCAATAACAAACACAAACAATCATACGAGATATACACAAAATGTCTCTAAAAACTCCTTCGCATGATGCACTCACATTTTCCAGTAGCACGTTTATTGATTAGTTGGAATTCTATCTATAAGTTAAGGTAAAATATATACCAAATCTATGAGGAATCTATAAAAAATTATATACACCCGTCAAGGTTTATATTAACTACTTTTTATTATACTTTATCTAAAATTTTCAATGTGAGTAAAAACACTCCAACATATAATAAAAAGGGAAATAATCTGTAGGTAGCCATCGTACGAATCGGTAATGTCGTTAAGTTAATTTTTACTACAAAAATTTTTTTCCATACAAATTTTTTTCTTAGTAAATTGTCCACATTTCGTAGTAAAATTTTTATATTGCCCATGTATTTTTATAATAGAATCAACGATGCATTAACTACTGTGTTGGAAATTTATTTAAGGAAAAATCCTTCCCATTTCATAGTTAGTGAACTAAAAAACATTTACTGAATTTTTATAAGTTTTGCTTTAGCTAAGTTAATTTTCGTTGTGGTTACGAAAAATGAACTATATTACAGTAAATTTGTTGAACTATGTGGAAGTCAAAATGGTCCTTAAATTTACAAGACACTTTTTTTCTGTGTGTGGAAAATATATAATAATTACAAAGGGATCTCCAGGAAAAAAAAATAAAATAAGTTTAATTCCTCTTTATTAATAAGTATTTCAAGATGAGTTGACGTACACTTTTAAAAATAAAAGCGGGCATTAAGTTTGAGTTTTGCCGCTAAAATTATTTTTCATTTTAGCAGCAAAACTCGATCCAAAGCAACAATTGAAAAAGTTTATTTTCTTTAAAATTAATTATTAAAGAAAAGAAAACGTGAAAACATGGCCATTTTGGAGCGATAATGCCAACTTAATTCCGGCCCTAAAGGCCGGTACTCTGTTTGTTGGTGCGAAAAAAGTTCCACTCAATCATTGTTTCGCGTTGAAAAATGATAGCGTTGACAGTATATTTTGAGAGAAAAAAACAGCCGTTTTGGGACTTTTTTGCGTTTATTTCGTCGAAATGTATTGACAACATCGCAGACTGTCACGAAATGATTACAAATACATACGCAACTAGTGGCTCGATTTACACACACACGCATACAAAATAAATAATTTGGAAAAGAAGAAGCAGGCAAGTTATTTTACAAATATCTTTGGAATTAAAAAACTAATTTTACAGTGCTGCATTTTATTTTTTGGAACATAGCAATTAATTCTTGTGATTCCATTCATTGCTACCTCGGTACTATACATGTTGGCTGAAGTGCTAATGCTTGTTTTGGAACATCAATTGCTGTGCCTCCTTTTGTTTAAATTATGTTTTGTGTTTATTATCCCGATGCCCAGTATAAATGAAACGATTGTAAAATATAATTCACCAAATAAAGCTTTTATTTTGTTAACATTTGTGTTTAAATTTCATGTTATATATGTACATTATTTATATTCTACCATATAGTAGGGAGCGGCTAGATATTGTTGCTAGTTTATTATGGAAATACAACTCCATGTTATACTTTGTTTTATCAATCATCAGATTACATTTTTAAATAATAATCAGATCCACTTTTGTGTTATAAATTCACAAAAATCAGTTTAATAAATAAATTATTTCTTAATTCACATTGAAAATACTGACTACGCGAGTTACGTCAGTTTTTCAACTCGAAAAAAAACAAAGTACCACAAATGGAAAAATTTCGCTAGTTTTTCGCATGTTTTGGTTTTGTATGGAGTTTCAACGCGAAAACCGGCCTTAAGGTAGGTACTATGTTCGGTTTCCGCAGCGAAATCCCATACAAAACCAAAAATGCGAAAAACTACCGAAATATTTTTTCGTTTGTGGTACTTTGTTTTTTTCGAGTTGAAAAACTGACATAAAGCGCATAGTCCCTAATTAGGTCGTGTTAAATCCTTCCATATGTTGAGATTAGTTAGTTTGAAAACATGGCGCCATTTGTAATGTGAATTAAGAAATAATTTATTTATTCAAATGATTTGTGTTAAATTATAATGCAAAAGTGGTTCGCGTTGTTATTTAAAATTGTTATACGATCGATTGACGAAATAAAAATAAGATGGAGTGGTATTTTCGTAATAAACTAGCAACCACCATCTAGCCGCCCCCTACTACATGATTGAATAGAAATAATGTATATAACATGAAATTTACAGAAAAATGTTAACAAATAAAGCTCTATTTAGCGAAGTTCATTTTACAATCGTTTCTTTTTACTGGGCATCGGGATAATAAACACAAATCATGCTGTCATTTCATGGTAAATATAAAGGAGGCAGTGCTATTGATGATGCAGTACTATGGTTGCAACGAATGGAATCACAAGAATAATTTGCTATGTTCCAAAAATAAAATTAGTTGTTCCGAACAAAGTTATACCAAAAATAAATGGTAAATGTTTATGCCACATAAATAAAAAGTTATACCCTATACAGGGTTTTATAATTTAGTGCATATGTTTGCAATACCCATAAGGAGACGAGATAGACACATGGTGTCTTTGGCAAAAATGCTCAGGGTGGGTTACTGAGTCGATATAGCCATGTCCGTCTGTCTGTGAACACATTTTTATAATCAAAGTCTAGATCGCAATTTAAGCCCAATCGACTTAAAATTTGACACAATTATGTGTTTTGGATGAGAATAGAACCCTATTGACTTTGGAAGAAATCGGTTCAGAGTTAGATATAGCTCCCATATATATCGTTCGCCCGATATGTACTTATATGGGGCCAGAAGCCAAAGTTTTACCCCAATTTGGTTGAAATTTTGCACTAGGAGAACAATTAGTAGTATAGTCTAGTGTGTCAAATTTTATTGAAATCGATTCAGATTTGGATATAGCTCCCATATATATCATTCTTCCGATATGCACTTATATGGGCCCAGACGCCTGAGATTTACCCTGATTTGGTTGAAATTTTGCACTAGGATTACAATTAGCAGTAAAGTCAAGTGTGCTAAATTTTATTGAAATCGATTCAGATTTAAGTCCCGATTTGGACTTATATGATCACAGAAGCCATAGTTTTAGTGCAATTTGCTTAAAATTTTGCACTAGGAGAACAATTAGTTCAGATTTAGATATAGCTCCCATATATATCTTTCGCCCGATTTAGACTCATATGACCAAAGAGGCCAAGTTTTTACTCGAATTTTGTTGAAATTTTGTACAGGGAGTAGAATTAGCTTTGTTGCTATGCGTGCCAAATTTGCTTGAAATCGGTTCAGATTTAGATATAGCTCCCATATATTTTTTCTGATTTCGAGAAAAATGATCAAAATACATTGTAAAATCGTCACTGTTAGTCGAAAACTTGTAAAAATAACTCAAATTGAACTTTCTTTCTAATAAATATCTATCGCCATGGGGCGTTAACCGATTTAACCGACTTAAATTTTAAGTCAAAAAATTTCTAAGAAGTCTTAAATATATTGTCGGTTCAGATTTAAAAGTATGTATATGGGAACATAAACCTTTATATATATCACCCAACAAATTTGGAGGATTTCAGATGGTATCGAAAATGTAGATCACAAAGTGGTGCATATATAGTCGGCCCGCCCGACATTAGACTTTTCTAACTTGTTTTTATTTAAATAGCAAAATAATTTTCATGTATTGCACTCATGCTTGCAATCATTTTGGACTGATGTTGATCAGCGCGATAGGCTGGAATGAAGCGAATTAATTTAATTGTTGCTTTTAAATTTCACTCAACGACATTCATTGTCCATATATCTTGCATTTTATCAATTCAATCTTATTACGTGACTGAGATAGTCTCTGGTATAGAACTCTAACATCCCTTTGTGACGAATTATAAGTCGGTAACAGTGACTTTGGCTTAGGAACTACCCTTGAACGTGAGTTCAAGGTTTAAGTTTATTGAATTTGAATATGAACTTTACATTATACACTATACTTTCGTTTGACAAAAAATAATAAGGAAGTAACAATACCGTAAAACGAAGAAAAAATATATAAAGGGTGATTCTTTTGAGGTTAGGATTTTCATGCATTAGTATTTGACAGATCACGTGGGATTTCAGACATGGTGTCAAAGAGAAAGATGCTCAGTATGCTTTTACATTTCATCATGAATAGACTTACGATCTGCCACAACGTCGAATTTTCAGTGAATGGGCCCTAGAAAAGTTGGCAGAAAATCCGCTTTTTTATCGACAAATTTTGTTCAGCGATGAGGCTCATTTCTGGTTGAATGGCTACGTAAATAAGCAAAATTGCCGCATTTGGAGTGAAGAGCAACCAGAAGCCGTTCAAGAACTGCCCATGCATCCCGAAAAATGCACTGTTTGGTGTGGTTTGTACGCTGGTGGAATCATTGGACCGTATTTTTTCAAAGATGCTGTTGGACGCAACGTTACGGTGAATGGCGATCGCTATCGTTCGATGCTAACAAACTTTTTGTTGCCAAAAATGGAAGAACTGAACTTGGTTGACATGTGGTTTCAACAAGATGGCGCTACATGCCACACAGCTCGCGATTCTATGGCCATTTTGAGGGAAAACTTCGGAGAACAATTCATCTCAAGAAATGGACCGGTAAGTTGGCCACCAAGATCATGCGATTTGACGCCTTTAGACTATTTTTTGTGGGGCTACGTCAAGTCTAAAGTCTACATAAATAAGCCAGCAACTATTCCAGCTTTGGAAGACAACATTTCCGAAGAAATTCGGGCTATTCCGGCCGAAATGCTCGAAAAAGTTGCCCAAAATTGGACTTTCCGAATGGACCACCTAAGACGCAGCCGCGGTCAACATTTAAATGAAATTATCTTCAAAAAGTAAATGTCATGGACCAATCTAACGTTTCAAATAAAGAACCGATGAGATTTTGCAAATTTTATGCGTTTTTTTTTTAAAAAAAGTTATCAAGCTCTTAACAAATCACCCTTTATGTGAGAAAAAAACTAGATGAAAATTTATTGGGTATGGAGTGGTGGTATTAAGTATGAGAAATGGTATGGTTTGTATTTACATGATGGCTGCACAAAAACCTTTCAAAGAGTTGTATAGACAGCCACCACATGTATGAGTTTTTGGGTAAATCAACATGACCTTTTACTTTAACATGGATTTTCGATGTATTGAAGCGGCATTGTTCTTTGCGTGCATGATAGGGAAATTCATTTCAAGTTCAAGTCCTAAACCTACAATTTTCTCAATGGCATCATAAGCATTATCGGGAAAACCACCATTACGAGCTGAATCTGTTGTATCACAATCTAATAATTCCTGCTCGGAATATTGTTCCAGTTTATCAGTCCTGACATCATGCAAATCTTCGACATTGCCGGTAACACTAAAAGCCCAGCAAGAGCCACATTGACCTTTTCTCTCCAATCGAATTCTTTGGGCAATTCAATGTATGGAATTTCAGTTTTAGGGGTTAAAGCAGCATTACCCTCATCTCGTTGCCACATGCCGGTACGTTGTTTATATTCGTACTGGTCAAATCAGCAAATTCAGTGATACCATATTTGGCACTACCACGCTCATTTGCATTCAAATCCTGTATGATTTTTAAATTTTGCTTGAAAATTCTCACACGCATTTGTCTTTCCATGGTGGTGTGATAACGACGATTTTAAGATATTCGACTTAATTCAAACTATGATGATTTTGTTCCTTATGTGTCTTCTTTTCGGCATATTCCAATGAACGAGTAGCGTTGTTCACCAATTGTTTTGTTGCTGAACGGATTGTCAATTGCTTCGGATGTAAAAGTTTGCATAACAGATTGACGGAATCCACTTGGATTATTATTGTCCAGTGCTTTGTGAGATTTGGTTCAAAACAATTCAAAAACTGGTAGAAAAACACTTCAAAAAAATTATTATGAATGCATGTATGTAAACAATCAGCTGCTGCGTATGTATACGTAAAAATATTATGACGTTTGGCGATGTTGTCAATTAAATTGCTGAGAAATAAACGCAGAATAGTTCCAAAATAGCTGTTTTCTTCGTTCGAAATCTATTGTCAACACTCTCATTTTTCAACGCGAAAGAATGGTTAAGTGAAGTTTTTTTCGTGCCAACAAACATAGTACCCACCTTTAAAGGTAAAAATGAAATTAAGTACAAAATTATTCGTTAATATTCATATTTATTTGCATTTTAAATGCATTTGAAATGGTGTTAAATGCTAGTAAAAAATAGTTCACGCCTAAATAAATGTATATGTATATTGTAAAATTATGTTCATACTCGACTTCACGTTCTTCTTTTGTTAGAGTTTTCGAATTTCTTCGAAAATTTCAAAATTTTATACCAAACATATTTTTTTGTTACAAAATTATATTTTTGCAATTAAAAAAATAATATTTTATCCAAAAGCTGTTTACTGTTCTGTTCTTTTCTGACTGTAAATCTTTAATAACACACATTTCGAAGTTTCATGGTAAAAAAATAATTTAATAATATATAAATACAAAAATTAAAAAAAAAATGGTGTTCGGTCGGAGTAGGGATTGAACCCAGGACCCTTTGCATGTAAGGCGGACATACTAACCACCGCTCCACGTGGCCAACAAATATATGTTTCTGTTGAATAATGTTTTGTTTGCATCGGCTCGTGGGCGCTGCAAACTATGCTATATAAATGTAACTTATAACGATTATTGTCTATTGGTGACTATAACAGCTACGTAGCCCAGTGGTAGTGTGTTGACTTACAAACTGTATGGTCCTCGGTTCGATTCTCCGTCCAGGCGAAGGGTAAAATTTAACAAATTTATAAAATTGAATAATTTCTTCAGCATTGTTTGTATTACAGAAAAAGACCCTAAGAACTAAAAAATATCGCGGAAGTGAGAAAGATGTGAGGGAATATGCAATTAGGGAGAAATAAATTTTTTTAACAAAGTCTTTGGGAGAAAATTATTCCAAGCATATAATATTTTTGGGCTCAAAATGCTTCCAAACATATAATATGTTCACATAAAACAAACATACTAATGTTTCGGCAATATCCAATAATATATGTGCTTCCTGCAAAATAAGCAATTTTTTTAAGGTGTGGAAGTTATCCGAATGATAATAATATTAGTTGTACAATCAAATTTAAATTTCATTCATATTTTCTAAATTAATTTGTTCCAAAATTATTATAGCAGCTTGATATTGATTGAATGTGGGTTAAAATTCAAAATTTTGGCAAAAAATGCAATACAATTATTAATAATTTTTTTTTTTGATTTACATCAATATTTTTGATTAATTAGCGGCTAAATTTGAATCGAGATGAGTAATCATATTGGGCGGCGGTGTCGACTGGGGCTTCATTTTCTGTCCCACACACTCTACGCAACTTGTAAATAAACTTTTTTGAAGCTATCGATTTTTGTTTGGGTCGCCCAGAACACCTACGTTAAACTTTCTTAAACTAAATTTCTTTCTAAACTAAGTGTATAACATGTTCAACCTTTATTTTCGAAGATTTTTTTCTGGGTGTATGCATTATTGAAAAGGAATTTATTTATATTAGGTTAGGTTAAAGTGGCAGCCCGATTTATTGTCACTTAGACTATTCAGTCCATTGTGATAATATTAGGTTTGGATAGGTTATAGAGGCAGCGCGTTTTGATACCACAATTCGTGAACTTCTCCTTTGTCGTTGAGTGCTGCCGGATTCTCTCTTTAGCTCAATGGCGGGGACCTCCTTTTTATAGCCAAGTTGAATGGCGTATCATATATCGGTTTCGGAGTGGCAGTCGATGTTAGGTTAGGTTAGGTTATGTGGCAGCCCGATGTATCAGGCTCACTTAGACTATTCAGTCCATTGTGATACCACAGTGGTGAACTTCTCTCTTATCACTGAGTGCTGCCCGATTCCATGTTAAGCTCAATGACAAGGGACCTCCTTTTTATAGCCGAGTCCGAACGGCGTTCCACATTCCTGTGAAACCACTTAGAGAAGCTTTGAAACCCTCAGAAATGTCACCAGCATTACTGAGGTGGGATAATCCACCGCTGAAAAACTTTTTGGTGTTCGGTCGTAGCAGGAATCGAACCCACGACCTTGTGTGTGCAAGGCGGGCATGCTAACCATTGCACAGGAGTCGATGTTGGACTGACAGTTAGTTGATCAAATTAGGTCCAACTCTACAGCTCTAGTTAGACCGCCGTCTAACCTACCCTAGGTCGATAAAATGTAACAACACCTTATGTACGGTTCGGTTATGATGGTATTTTTGTTTTCATTGGCAAACAATTTCAATTATTTGAAAAAAAAGTTTCAATTATTGTGGTTAATATTTTCAATTATATGAATTTGGTTTGAGTGTTCTTGACATCTTTAACGAACATATGAACATAGATACACAACACATCAAATATACATATTCACTTGTCATATTTATGTCATAGTTTATTTGTATGTTCCTTTCGTTTATTTGTTTCGTCTGTTGTTCAGTTCATTCATCCATCTTTCTGTCGTTTGGTTGTTGATTATTTCAAGTACACGATAGTTGTATTTTTTCGAGCATTTCCCAAGTACCATCATAGTCCTCCTTGTCAAGCCTCATAGCCGCTGTCAAGTACCATTACGTAAACACTTATTTTTCACATGTCAGCTATAGTCCTTGTCTTGGCTCGCCTTGCAATGCAGCATTCATAATTGTCCGACGTTTGGTAAATCCTTTTTGAGAAAGGTTACACGACACGTTCCATTTGACAAAATTGGAAAGCTAATTTAAATATAAAAGACGTACGAAAAAATCGAGACAAACTCAATTAGGTAAATATGAGATAATTTTGAATGCGATTTCCTATTGAATACCTTCATCAAAAATATTTAAACTGCCATAAACCACTTTAATATCGTTATTGCTCTCTAATTACTTCGATATGTCGGATTAACAGTGGCAAATTTTCTTTTTCGCTTTTGAGCATTTTACGTATCTGTTTATCAGAAATCCTATATATGAAATATTCCTTAAGACATCAGCTCGTTGTGTCGACTGGACATAAACGTTCTGTGCCTAATTTGAGGAAGATTTGATGAAAAATACTCTATAAGGATATTCAAGGAGATGAACTGAAATGGTACATCCCAAATCTTAATTTTTGGATTAAAAAAATGTATTATTTTCTAAGTTTTTCATATTTACACCCAAAAAACCATCTGTTCTGTAACATATACTCCCAAACACATTTTGCTTCAAGCATGTAAAGATTTGTGTGTTGCCCAAATTTATATAGTTGATTTCTTCCAATATATAATATGTTTGAAAGCATATTGGTCTAAACAATATATTATGTTTGGGTAGTCTAAGTTCCAAACATGTTGTATTTTTCCATCCAAATTCAGTAATGTTGTCTTCCCAAAAAATATATGTTTTCGGATATGTCCGAAACATTATTATTGAATATTGGCGAACATTATTATGATTGTTTTATGTGAAGATATATTATATTTGGAAGCAGTTTGAGCCCAAAAATATTATATGCTTAGAAGAATTTTCTCCCAAAGAAGATGGTGATCAACATTTTTTTCTACCTAATTGTATATTCCCTCACATCTTTCTCACTTCCACGAGGTGTTTTGGTTCTTAGCACCCTTTTCTGTAGTACAAATATTATAGAAGAAATTATTCGATTTCATAATTTTTTTAAATTTGACCTTTCACCGCGGACCATACAATTTGTACTCCAATACACTATCCACTGGGCTACGTAGCTGTTATTGCCATATACAATTATCGTTATAAGTTATATATAGCATAGTTTGCGGCGCCCGATTAAACAAACTTTATTTAACAGAAACATACATTTAGTTGGGCAATGGATAGTACGTCCGCCTTGCATACCAAGGGTCGTGGGTTCTATTTCTGCCGAACACCAAAAAGTTTTTGTTTTGTTTTGTTTTTTTTACATATATTCCTGATATATTGGCAAGATTCCGATGTTGAACATTTCATACTACTATATTAAATTTTTACTATGAAACTGTAAAATGTGTCTTATTAAAGACTTAAAGTCAGAAAAGAACCGTGCTTGATATAAACAAAATGGATTGTGTTTTTAATTCAAAAATTATTTTGTTTAATTGAAAAAATAAAAATTTTTTAACCCAAGATATTTTTGGTGATAAAAGTTTAAAATGAAAGAAATTCAAAAAACTCTAACAAAAGAAAAACATTTTCGGTACACGTTTTCCAAAAAGAAAAAACTGTGTCGACTGGACATAATTTATCTGAAAAACTTTCACACTGGCATATGTAGTGAAATCTTGAGATCGGTTTATAAAGTTTGTATATCAGTTTATGTATCTGTGTTGATCATTTTTGCTTAAGCTAAAAAAAAATATACATCTGTAACATATACTCCCAAACATATTCTGCTTCAATCATACTTATTTCCAGAATTCGTTCAAGCAAAATATCGTTTGTACTGTGCAAACATAGTTTATGTTTCAAATTGAGCATATATTTTTAAGGCTCCGAATACATGTTGATGAATACAAGTTCATTGATTAATATAAACAAGTATATACAGCAGTATGTTCGGCCGGACCGAATCTTAAATACTCACCACCTTGAATCAAATATAAGGGTTTCCTTTGAAATTTCAGGGGGGTTTGATGATAGATCAAGCAGAGCAGTTCAACCAGTACACTTCCCGAAGATAAATTTAAAGATTTTACCTATGAAGATTATATCAGATTCTGGATTTGTAAGAACCATTTTTGTTTGAATTTTAGAGGAATCATTAACATCTCTTGTAAATGTGCAAGAAAATTTTAAAATAACGTCTTGATTTGAAATCTTAAATCTGTAGATTTTCACCCGAGAAGTAAAATCTGGAAATTTTAGATTCAGTTTCAAGCAGTTTTCATAATCAGTGCGCCTTCTACACCTCCAAGAAGTGAAATCGGTCTATATGGAGGCCGTACCAAATGGACCGATAAAAACTAAATCCGATACTCATTTTTATGAGCCTAAAATACCAGAATATTTACAAATTCAGGCAACTCGGATAAACAATAAGGTTTCTAGAAACCCGGGAGATTGTTCTTATGGGGGCTATACTAAAACATGGACTGATGTTCACAGTTTTCGGCACACCTCTTTATGGTCCGAAAATACCTCTAGATTTCCAATTTCAGGCAAATTGGATGAAAACTACGGTTTCTATAAGCACAAGAAGTAAAATCGGGAAATCGGTTTATATGGGGGCTATACCAAAACATGGACCGATATTCATAATTTTCGGCATACCTCTTTATGGTCCTAAAATACCTCTAGATTTCCAATTTCAGGCAAATTGGATAAAAACTACGGTTTCTATAGGACCAAGAGTTCGGGAGTTCGGTTTATATGGGGACCATACCAAATCATGGACCGATGCTCACCATTTTTGGCACACCTCTTTATGGTTTTAAAATACCTCTAGATTTCCAATTTCAAGTAAATTGGATAAACACTGCGGGTTCTAGAAGCCCAAGAAGTAAAATCGGGAGATCGGTCTATATGGGGGCTATACCAAAACATGGGCCGATACTCACAATCTTTGGCACACCTCTTTATGGTCCGAAAATATCTAGACTTCAAATTTCAGGCAAATTGGATAAAAACTACGGTTTCTATTAGCCCAAGAAGTAAAATCGGAAGTTCGGTCTATATGGGGGCTATACCAAAACATGGACCGATACTCACCATTTTTGGCACACCTCTTTATGGTCCTAAAATACCTCTAGATTTCTAATTTCAAATTGGATAAAAACTACGATTTCTATAAACCCAAGACCCCAAATCGGGGGGTCGGTTTATATGGGGACTATATCAAAACCTGGACCGATATAGCCCATCTTCGAACTTGACCTGCCTGCAGACAAAAGACGAGTTTGTGCAAAATTTCACCACGATTGCTTCATTATTGAAGACTGTAGCGTGATTACAACAGACAGACAGACAGACAGACGGACATGGTTATATCGTCTTAGAATTTCTCCCTGATCAAGAATATATATACTTTATATAGCCGGAAATCGATATTTCGAATTTTCTAAATTAATGTATGTTTGCATCCAGAGACATTATATTTAAGAAAATGTGATATCCCATAATATGTTCTAAGATATTGACATATGTATCCCAAACATGTTATTCTAGTTTATGAACATTATATGCTTGCACTTAAAAATAATGTGTTAAAAATTTGTGTGCAAAACATGCCGAAACATATGAACAACAGTATTTTTCGTCCGTGTATTAGGAAGGTAAATAAAGATTTTGCAGGAAAATTAGATCCGAATATTGTTGGTGAACTCACATCAAAACATATAACTACAAAACACAGAGACAAGTCTGAATATACCAAAATAATCCCTATCATATTCAATAGAGCAGCTTGCAACTCATACCAATAAAATGGTTGCAATCTCGTGTAAAAGTGAAGGAATTCAGAAAATTATATTACTTCTACATACACCCTAAAAAAAATCGCTTCTGTAACATATACCCCAAACACATTTTGCTTAAAGCATATATTTTTTTAAGATTGGTCCAAACAAAATATTGTTTGTATTGTTCAAACATATTATGTTTCACCTTAGGGCATACACTAGTAGAAAAAATTTTAATGAAATTTTCTTTGTGTGGATATATTTGTAAGGCGCCAATTGGTTACTTCCATTATTTTACTTGGAACTTACTCTCTAGGTCTCTCTTTCTAAACACATATATGTTTATAGGCTATTTCTAAATTAATATATGTTTGCATCTAAGCATATTATATTTACAAACATTTTGTGTCCCAAACATAATATGTTCTAACATATTAACATATATGTCCCAACCATGTTATGCTAGTTTATGAACATTATATGCTTACACTTAAAAATATTGTGTTAAAAAATTCGAGTTCCAATCATATAATTTTAACACCCAAACATATGAAAAACAGTCTTTTTCGTCCGTGTAGGTATGCCAATTGATCAATAAAAATAGGTTTGTTTGAATGGTAGCACCTTATGGACATTTCTGAGGGTTTCAAAACTTCTCTAAGTGGTTTCACTGCAATGTGGAACGCCGTTCGGACTCGGCTATAAAAACGAGGTCCCTTGTCATTGAGCTTAACATGGACTCGGGCAGCACTCAGTGATAAGAGAGAAGTTCACCAATGTGGTATCACAATGGATTGAATAGTCTAAGTGAGCCTGATACATCGGGCTGCCACCTAACCTAACCTAACACTTTATGAACAGTGTTTAACTCGGCAAAAATTTCTTAAATTTAATACCCTTAATCTTTGTAACAAAAAGTTGCCTACACTGTTAGAAAAATATGTTTTTTCGATGTAAACAAATGTGTTTCGGGCCCATTATTTAAACACAATAGATTTAAGTGCAAACATGTAATGTTCCTAAACTAACACTAAATGTTTGGGACACATATGTTAGAATGTACTATATTTGGGGCATGGATGTTTCATAAAAATAATATGTGTGAATGTAAACATATTAAAATTTACAAATTGCGAGTAAACATATATATGTTGTGATATTTTATTCAGAGAGCGACAGAGAGATAGTATAGAGATGGAAACCGGGAGTGTTGATGAAAGATATCAACATAACACAGCGAGAGAGCAATTTCTGTGAAACCGCTTGTATGTTGTTTCGGTAAACTGTTTTATGATAAGGCCAAAAATTTGATATGCTTAAGTCTAAATATTATTTAATTTGAATAAAGAGAATAGACATTCGGAACCAAGAGAATAGACATTTGAAAAACAAACACCATATGTTTTCGCCTTGAGAGCAGCATTTTATGTATGTGTGGACATGTGTTTTGTTTATCATTTTGGCATTATGGGCACAATTTTTTTCTTGGTTCGTTAAAAGAAATCAGGGGTCTTCATAAAAATAACGAAAGGGCACTATACTCTTTTTAGAGTTGGGACAGTAAAATGAAAAAAGGAGAAAATAATGAAAAAATTATCAGTAAAATGTATAAAAACAAAGTGTAGTTCATCTTTATTAATAAGTAGTCCAAGAGGAGTTGACGGCCACTTTCAAATATAAAAGAGGGCTAAAACAATTGAATAAGTTTATTTTCTTTAAAATGTATTATTAAAGAAAAGCAAAAGGCAAAACAGGGTCATTTTAGAGCGATAATGCCAACTTAATACCGGCCTTAAAGGTAAATATGAAATTAAGTACAAAACACTATAAGTTTTAAATGCATTTAAAATGGTGTTAAATGCTAGTAAAAACTGTTCACGCCAAAATAAATTTTTGTGTATATTATAAAATTATTTATGTATGTCTATACTCGACTCCCCGTTCCTCTTTTGTTAGAGTTTTTGAATTCCTTCCAAAATTTTCCAAAAATTTCCAAACTTTTATACCAAAAGTATTTTTTTACAAAATTGTTATTTTTGCAATAAAAAAATAATATTTTATTCAAAAGCTCAGTCCATTTCGTTTATATCAAGCACTGTTTCTGACTGTAAATCTTTAATAACATTTCGAAGTCTCATTATAAAAATTTAATATAGTATAAATATAAATGTGTAAATTAAAAACAAGTATATACGGCCGTAAGTTCGGCCAGGCCGAAGCTTATGTACCCTCCACCATGGATTGCGTAGAAACATCTACTGAAGACTGTCATCTACAATCGAATTACTTGGGTTGCGGTAACACTTGCCGATGGTAAGGTATTTTAAAACTTCCTAACATCGTAATATATACCACATAGTCCATACGTGGTATATATTAAACTAAACAAGTATATACGGCCGTAAGTTCGGCCAGGCCGAAGCTTATGTACCCTCCACCATGGATTGCGTAGAAACTTCTACTGAAGACTGTCATCTACAATCGAATTACTTGGGTTGCGGTAACACTTGCCGATGGCAAGGTATCTTAAAATTTCCTAACACCGTAATATATACCACATAGTCCATACGTGGGTGATATCATTAACACATACATACAGATAGACGTGTTTGTGCGAGGCTCCAAATAGATATCTGATTTCTTACGCATATTGTCACTTTCGGTACACTAAGGCGGAACTCAGAGTTGTGTCGTCTTGTGGATGGTTACAACATTTGTTCTCCAAGGGGTAAAAACGGTGGATTATTACAAATAATTAAAAATAAAAAATCTGAATTTCACTGGAAAGACCGCGTTGTTATTTGCACTCAATCGATGTACACAACAAAACCCAGCTGTTCGCTGTCAAACAGAATACTGGTTGGATGGTAAGAGTGTTGCCATACAAAATAAATTGATCATCAGCTGCTTACAGTCTAGTAGCGTTACCAACCATTTGTTGCGATACAAAAAACAGGCAGCATTGCCAGCCAGGAATACTCTGTTTAAAATGAGTAATACGCCCGTTACAACAAATGCAATTCAAATTGCTCAATCAGCTAAGAGAATGCTAGTTGATACATCTCCAGACGATACTACTGCAACTCAGTCACAAAAGCTTGTTGGAAATGTACAATTATCAGAACTGATGAGAATGATGCAAATATCAATGGAATCTATAATGGATGACAAATTACGGAACGTATCAACAAAGAACGATATAGAAGAACTAAAGAATCACATAGCCGATATGGATGATAAATTCAAAGAACTAAAAGCCGAAAACGATGCTTTGCGACGAGAAATAGAAGACTTAAAAGCGGAAAGATCTAAAGAGCAAAAACAGCTTTTGCATTTAGTTGAACAGAGCAAGCGCAAAAATTTGTTTCTAAAGGGTGTTATGAAAAAAGGATCCCCAAAAGCATCCGTTGAGTTTTTATTCAAGAACACAATGAAACTCAACGATGTAAAAGTTGCTTCAGTACGAGTGTTATACACTTCAAATAATAAAATGAGTACAATTGTAGAAATGCAAGACGAAGAAATGGTGCGGAAGATATTACAAAATGTAAACAAGCTAGCAGGATCTAGTATTATTATTGAAAAGGATTTAAGTGAAATAAAACAACAGGACAAGAAAGTATTAATGTATCTAAAAGACGAAATTCTGGCTTTGGATAAAACCCATAAAATTTTTGTAAGAAATGACTCCATAAAGATTGGAAATAAATGGATGTATTGGTCAAGATCCAAAGAACTAATGTGTGGAAAAAGTAATGCTGACACGCATCTAAAAGAATTATATGGAGATAAACTTAATGCTCTCGAGATTAGCTACAATACCTTTTTGAGCAATATGAATCAAAAAAACTAAGTATAAGCAATATAAATAAAAGCAAATGCACTAATGAGAGTAACTTTTTAAAAATATTGTCATACAATGTCCACGGCCTAGAAAATAAAATGCTTTATGCCGACTTTTTTAAGTACATTAGCACATTTGACATATTCTTTCTTTTGGAAACTCATGTTCTCTCCAATAAATCTGAAAAATTTAAGCAATATTTTGGCGATTTTGAAATATATTGGCGATATGCTACAAGAAACTCTCAGTATGGTAGGGGAATAGGAGGTTATTTAATTGGCATAAGAAAAACCTTACGAAATCTTGGGCTGAGATATACCTATCGAACAGAAAGTGGAATTAGCATATTAAATTTAGAAATTGATGGAATACATTTCAATATAATTCCAATTTATATGAGAGTGCCAACCTGGAAAGAGCAATTGCTGGAACTTGATTCAGTACTGCGAGAAATAGATGTGAAAAACCCCATAATTATAGGCGATTTGAATGTGAGGATCGGATCCATGCAAAAGAACATAGACGATGTATTTAAAGAGACTTTTTACGCTGGATTAGAGAAAAGAAGATCCAAGGATAAAGAAGTAAATTCTAGAGGAAATGAGTTTCTTAACTTTTGCTACGATCATGGATTAGTAATTGCAAATGGCATGACAACTGGAGATGAAATGGGTGAGTTCACATTTGTTAGTCAAGTCGGAACATCTGTTAACGATATCTGTGCAATATCACAAGAACTATTGTCACATATACATTCCTTTACTGTTATTACAAAAATTTGGTCGGATCACATGCCAATAACATTATCAATGGTTTTTAAAATGAAAAATAAGTCGTCAAACGTTAACACCCTTTTACCAAAACTGAATTTTAATAAACGAACTTGTGCTGAATATCAAAATAATATAAGACGCATTTTAGCACAAAGGCAAAAATCAAATTACTCGTTTCACGATATAGTCAACATAATTCAAGAAGCAGATATGGCTATATCTAAAAGAACAATATTATTTCCAAAAAAAGAGAAATGGTTTAATCTGTCCTGCTTTAATGCCAGAAACAAGTCCTTAAAATATTTAAATAAATTCAGAAAGCATAACAGTGATGAAAATAAAGAAAAATATATAAAATATAACAAAAACTATAAAGAAATATGTCAAAATGCTAAAGTTCAATACATTTCAAGGTTGGAGGAAAAGCTTGACATGATGAAAGATTCTCGAGATTGGTGGAAGATTGTAAGAGAACTAAGAAATCACGAAAAAAATGGTAGTATACCTATACCAGCAGAAAATTTAAAAATATACTTTCAACAACTCTTGAATCAACCACAAATTTCGTCAGATATCCAATACGCCCATATGTATTGGAAAGATAATGATTTAGATAAAGAAATTGACATTCTAGATGTTACGAGAGCAGTAAACAAAGCCAAACTGAATAAAGCAGCAGGGGAGGACCGTATACCTTATGAGTATTATAAAAACGCTCCAAATGAATTATTACAAGAGATTGCAAATACCTGCAACATATTATTTGAGAAAGGTGAACTAGATATGTTGTTCATTAAAACTATTATATATCCTATCCTGAAAAAAGGTGACAAAACGCAACCAAGTAATTACCGGGGCATTTCTTTTATGAATTGCTTACCAAAAATAATGATGGGTATAGTTGCAGATCGATTGTCAAACTGGACAGAAAAGCACAACAAATTAAACGAATATCAGGCCGGTTTCCGAAAGAATTATTCCACTGCTGATAACATATTTAACTTGTCTTCAATTATACACTTGAACTGGTACAGAAATAAGAAAACTTATGCGTTTTTTGTTGACTTCAGAGCTGCATTTGATCGCGTTGCTCGTAGAGCTATGCTGTTTAAGCTACATAATATTGGAGTCTCAACAAAAACTGTTAAATTTATCGAGAAAATATATGAAAAAACTACGTTCTCAGTATGGACAGGCGAAGAACTCTCCGATAGTTTTGATACAGACACAGGTGTAAAACAGGGCTGTCTGCTATCACCGCTGTTATTTGCCTTATACCTCAATGACCTACATGACTATTTAGGTGGCGGTATAAATATTGATAGTCATAATATTCGACTTTTAATGTATGCTGACGATATCGTGATTTTAGCAGACGAGATAGAAGTACTACAGGGGATGATACAAAAACTAGAGAACTATTGTATGCTTTGGAACATGGAAGTTAATATGGAGAAGTCGAAAATAATGATATTCCGCCGAGGAGGAAGGATATCTACAAAAGAGAAATGGTATTTTCAAGGCAATGAAATAATAAACACCGCAGAATATTCCTATTTAGGATTGACGTTCACCCCAAAACTTTCACTCAGAAAACAGATACTGGAAAGGAATCAGTTGGCAAAAAATAGTATCAATGCTACATGGAACTGCTTTTTGTCAAGAAGAAATGTATCATTGAGAACAAAATGGAAAATTTATATGGCTATATGTAGATCAATACAATCATACGGATCTCAATTATGGGGCTTTACGCATTTTGATGAGGTGGATAAACTTGCGTTATACTTCTTAAAGAAAATACTAAAATTACCCAGCTTCACACCCACTTATGCACTAATGTTAGAAACCGGAATAGAATGTGGCCATCTGTACACTCTACAAAGTCATCTGAAGTATGTAACACGAATTTTGTATGATTATGGAGAGAATAGATTACCAAATTTACTAGCGAGAAAGGTAATGGTACATGGAATATTTTGGAAAACATCCATGGATACATTAACGAGGGAAAATAGTTTGGAACCTTTTACACTCCAATTAACAAAACAAAATTGGGTACAAAACACTCAGCGACTTGTACAAAGTCTACATACAAAGCAATTTAATAATTCAGTTGCAAAAGCAATCAATTCCGATAGATTCTACAATAAATTAGAACCTACACTTGGTGGATCATACCTCGTAGAACATCTCTCACAGGACGAAATGATGTGGATATTTAAAGCCAGAGGTGACATGATTGCACTTAATTCCAACAGATTCCAAATACACACAAATCCCAAATGTTCCATGTGTAACACTGATGAAATCGAAAATATACAGCACTTCCTTGGCCGATGTCCAGCTCTAAAAGAATTCCGTTTAATGTTTTTCCACAAGCAGTCGCTAAATGAAAATGAACTAATAAATATTCTTAACGGATGTGTCATTAATTGGAAAAGTTTAGCTTGCTTTTTGAAAATATGTATGCAGTATAGAAATCAGTTACTGTCTGAATTCAATTTGTAATCGCATAATCGTTTATCTATACGTTATCAATTTCATTATAATTAATGGCAGACGACACCAAGTCAATGTCATAACAAACTACACTATTTATTCTTATTCAAATATTTTATTTATATTGCAATATTGTCTTAAGTCAATGAAATATATAAAGAATAAAGAATACAATACAATACAATAGTCCATACGTGGTATATATTAAACTAAAAAAGGCCGATTAAATACGTATATAATTAAGTTTAAAGTTTCTATAGAAATAAAATTTTGACAAAATAAAATTTTGACAACATTTTCTATAGAAGTAAAATTTGGAAAAAAATTTTCTATAGAAATAAAATTTGGAAAAAATTTTCTATAGAAATAACATTTTGACAAAATTTTCTATAGAAATAAAATTTTGACAAATTTTTCTATAGAAATAAAATTTTGACAAAATTTTCAATAGAAATAAAATTTTGACAAAATTTTCTATAGAAACAAAATTTTGACAATGTTTTCTATAAAAATAAAATTTTGGTAGATTATTTTTGGTTCGAGTGGCAACCATGATTATGAACCGATATGGACCAATTTTTGTGTGATTGGGGATCGGCTATATATAACTATAGACCGATATGGGCCAATTTTGGCATGGTTATTAGCGGCCTTATACTAACTCCACGTTGCAAATGTCAACAGGATCGGATGAATTTTGCTTCTCTAAGAGGCTCCGGAGGTCAAATCTGGGGATCGGCTTATATGGGGGCTATATATAATTATGGACCGATGTGGACCAATTTTTGCATGGTCATTAAAGAACATATACCAACACCATGTACCAAATTTCAGCCGGATCGGATGAAATTTGCTTCTCTTAGAGGCTCCGCAAGCCAAATCGGTAGATCGGTTTATATGGGGGCTATATATAATTATGGACCGATGTGGACCATTTTTTGCATGGTGGTTAGAGACCATATACCAGCACCATGTACCAAATTTCAGCCGGATCGGATGAAATTTGGTTCTCTTAGAGGCTCCGCAAGCCAAATCGGGGGATCGGTTTATATGGGGGCTATATGTAATTATGGACTGATATGGACCAATTTTTGCAAAGTTGTTAGAGACCATATACTAACGCCATGTACCAAATTTCAGCCGGATCGTATGAAATTTGCTTCTCTTAGAGCAATCGCAAGCCAAATTTGGGGGTCCGTTTATATGGGGGCTATACGTAAAAGTGGACGGATATGGACCAATTTTGGCATGGTTGTTAGAGACCATATACTAACACCATGTACCAAAAGTGGACCGATATGGCCCATTTGCAATACCATCCGACCTACATCAATAACAACTACTTGTGCCAAGTTTCAAGTCGATAGCTTGTTTCGTTCGGAAGTTTGCGTGATTTCAACAGACGGACGGACGGACGAACGGACATGCTCAGATCGACTCAGAATTTCACCACGACCCAGAATATTTATACTTTATGGGGTCTTAGAGCAATATTTCGATATGTTACAAACGGAATGACAAAGTTAATATACCCCCATCCTATGGTGGAGGGTATAAAAATATATGTAAAAAAAAAAAAAAAAAAAATGGTGTCGGTCGAAGCAGGGATCGAACTCAGGACCCTTGGCATGCAAGGCGGACGAACCAACCACTGCTCCACGTCGCCAACAAATGTATGTTTAACAATGTTATGTTTGCATCGGCTCGTGGGCGCCGAAAGCTATGCTATATAAATATAACTTATAACGATAATTATCTCTTGATGACCATAACAGCTTCGTAGCCCAGTGGATATTGTGCTGGCTTACAAACTGTGTTGTCCGTTGTTCGAATCCCCGTCCGGCAAAAGGTAAAATTAAAAAAAAATTATAAAATTGAATAATTTCATCTACAATGTTTCTATTACAGAAAAAGGTGCTAAGAACTAAAAAACTCGTGGAAGTGAGAAAAATGTGAGGGAATATACAATTAGGCAGAAAAAATTTTTGAGCACAATCTTATTTGGGAGAAAATTCTTCTAAGCTTATAATATTTTGGGTTCAAAATGTTTCCAAACATATATATGTTCCCATAATAACATATAGTTTTTTGGAAGACAACATTATTGAATTTGGATGGAAAAATACATAATGTTTGGAACTTTGACAACTCAAACATATTATATTGTTTAGACAAATATGCTTTCAAACATATTATATATTGGAAGAAATCAAATATATAAATGTTTGGGCAATACCCAAAAATTTACATGCTTGAAGCAAAATGTGTTTGGGAGTATATGTTACAGAAGCGATTTTTTTTTGAGGGTGCACAGAGGCCACAGTTTTACTCCGAAAATGTGATATGTTGCACAGAAAGTAAAATTAACATTTTTACTATACTTGCCAAATTTGGTTGAATCCGATTCAGATTTAGATATAGCTCACATATATATATTTTGCCCGATTTAGACTCATATGACCATAGTGGCCATAGTTTCACTGCGATTTGCATGAAATTTGCACATGGAGTACACCGAAAAAAAAGTAAACTGTTTTATAGGAAGAATGAACTACCTCGCGCGAAAATTGAACTAGAGTTAAACTATTTCTAAAAGTATCAAAAACTTTTGTGCATCGTACACCAAAATATACTTATTACAAAAAGATAAGCTAATAAAGCTACTGGGCTCATACCCCATTTATAAAGGTTCTAAACCTTTTCTTTTTAATTTTTTGAGATTTCCACGAAGTGTTGTTAAAACCAGGAAAATTTAGTACCATGTTGTACTTTTTAACTGTTGTTCTCGAAATTACTCCCTCTCATTGAAGAAAAAATTAACTAAAATAAAGAAGAAAATCATTGGCGCCAAATCTTTACCATTTTAACCATACAGTAGTTCATTCTTACTAATTTTGGGAATCGTACGAAAATTTTCAGTTGTTTAAGATAAAAATGAACTTATGCGTACGGTCATTGAACTTTATACCCACGGTTAGTTCATAAAATATTTGAGACATACTTAAAAAAAACGAAAATTTCATTGGGCTGTGGAAAATTTCGCAAAAAATAATAAAATTGGACTACAAACAAATAATTTTTTTGCAATAAAAATAAGTTAAATTTGGCGTTAGTTTAACTATGGAAAATTTTTTCTGTGTAGAATTAACTTTATTGTTGTGCATGCTGAATTTGGTTGAAATCAGTCCCATCCCATCGAGTCAGATTTAAATATATGTATATGGGAACAAACCAACACATTTGACGGATTTGATATGGTATGGAAAATTTGGATCTACAAAGTGGTGCAGGGTATGATATAGTCGGCCCCGCCCGACTTTAGACTTTTCTTACTTTGTTTTTACTTTGAAAAATACGTTTTAGAACTATGACCCACACTGCCAAGAACCATTTAATTTTATTTAGTGCTCTTGATGTGTTGCATTGTTATCTTTAATTTGCTTACTCGATCTGTGTTAATGTTATAGTTTTATTGATATTGAAATTTTGAAATATTCTCCACTACACAGAAAAAAATTTCAGGAAAATTTTTCCAATTAAAATCTTAATTGAGTTTTAAACAAGTATATACGGCCGTAAGTTCGGCCAGGCCGAATCTTATGTACCCTCCACCATGGATTGCGTAGGAACTTCTACTAAAGGCTGTCATCCACAATCGAATTACTTGGGTTGCGATAACACTTGCCGATGGCAAGGTATCGTAAAACTTTTTAACACTGTCTTCTAAATTGTAAGTTAGCCCATACGGGGTATATATTAAACAAAAAAAGGCCGATTAAATACGTATATAATCTAGTTTGACAAAATTTTCTATAGAAATAAAATTTTGACAAAATTTTCTATAGCAATACAATTTTGACAAAAATTTCTATAGAAATAAAATGTTGACAAAATTTTGTATAGAAATGAAATTTTGACAAAATTTTGTATAGAAATAAAATGTTGACAAAATTTTCTACAGAAATAAATTTTTGACAAAATTTTCTATAGAAATAAAATTTTGACAAACATTTCTATAGAAATAAACTTTTGACAAAACTTTCTATAGAAATGAAATTTTAACAAAACTTTCTATAGTAATAAAATTTGACAAAATTTTCTATGGAAATAACGTTTTGGTAGATTACAAAATTTTCTATAGAAATAAAATTTTGACAAAATTTTCTATGGAAATAAAATTTTGACAAACATTTGTATAGAAATAAACTTTTGACAAAACTTTCTATAGAAATGAAATTTTGACAAAACTTTCTATAGTAATAAAATTTGAGAAAATTTTCTATGGAAATAAAGTTTTGGTAGATTATTTTTGGCGATATGGACCAATTTTTGTGTAATAAGTCATCGGCTATATATAACTAAAGACCGATATGGACCAATTTTTACATGGCTGTTAGAGGCCATATGTTGACAAAATGTACCAAATTTCAACCGTATCGGATGACTTTTGCTCCTCCAAGAGGTTCCGGACGTCAAATCTGGGGACGGTTTATATGGGAACTATATATAATTATGGACCGATATGGACCAATTTTTGCATGGTTGTTAGAGACCATATACTAACACCATGTACCAAATTTCAACTGGATCGGATGAATTTTGCTCTTCCAAGAGGCTCCGGAGGTCAAATCTGGGGATCGGTTTATATGGGGGCTATATATAATTATGGACCGATATGGACCAATTTTTGCATGGTTATTAGAGGCCGTAAATTAACATCAGGTACCAAATTTCAACCGGATCGGATGAATTTTGCCCCTCCAAGAGGCTCCGGAGGTCAAATCTGGGGATCGGTTTATATGGGGCTATATATAATTATGGACCGATATGGACCAATTTTTGCATGGTTGTTAAAAACCGTATACTAAGACCACGTACTAAATTTCAACCGGATCGGATGAATTTTGCTCCTCCAAGAGGCTCCGGTGGTCAAATCTGGGGATCGGTTTATATGGGAGCTATATATAATTATGGACCGATATGGACCAATTTTTGCATGGTTGTTAGAGGCCGTATACTAACATCAGGTACCAAATTTCAACCGGATCGGATGAATTTTGCCCCTCCAAAACTCTCCGGAGGTCAAATCTGGAGATCGGTTTATATGGGGGCTATATATAATTATGGACCGATATGGACCAATTTTTGCATGGTTGTTAGAGACCATATATTAACATCAGGTACCAAATTTCAATCGGATCGGATGAATTTTGCCCCTCCAAGAGGCTCCGGAGGTCAAATCTGGGGATCGGTTTATATGGGGGCTATATATAATTATGGACCGATATGGACCAATTTTTGCATGGTTGTTAGAGACCGTATATTAAGACCACGTACCAGATTTCAACCGGATCGGATGAATTTTGCTCCTCCGGGAGGCTCCCCAAGCCAAATTTGGGGATCGGTTTATATGGGGGCTATACGTAAACGTGGTCCGATATGGCCCATTTTCAATACCGTCCGACCTACATCAATAACAACTACTTGTGCCAAGTTTCAAGTCGATAGCTTGTTTCGTTCGGAAGTTAGCGTGATTTCCACAGACGGACGGACAGCCGGACAGACGGACGGACGGACAGACGGACGGACGGACGGACATGCTTAGATCGACTCAGAATTTCACCACGACCCAGAATATATATACTTTATGGGGTCTTAGAGCAATATTTCGATGTGTTACAAACGGAATGACAAAGTTAATATACCCCCGTCCTATGGTGGAGGGTATAAAAATATTCAATTAAAAATTTAATTGAATCAACAAATTTATTAATTGAAATAAAAATCAATCACACAAATTAATAGTATCAATTAATTTTTTAATTGGATCAATTAATTTTTTAATTGACTGTCAATTAATTTTTTAATTGATACTATCATTTCTGTGATTGAAGACATTTCAATTAAAAAATTAATTGGATCAATTAATTTCGTGATTGAATCAGAAAAAATTGTTTGTGTGTATCTCCATTTTTGTGTGTATCTCTCCAAATATATATTTGGCAACATTGATTGACCTGTTATGAAATTCAAATAAACGTGAGGTGAATTGTGCCACTGATGTGAGCTTGTGAAGTGTCCTCATCACCGAACACAATTCATTGTTCAACTATTTGAAAATTCGTCGAATGTGAAAATCTATTGAAATATTTATTCATTTACACAACACGTTATTGTTGTATTTTATGATATCAACCCACCGAAACATAAGCACACACAAACATATGTACCAAGCCTCATAACATAGTAGAACCACTACAATTACAGCAACAGAAACAGAAACAAGGGTCATGGTGTCAGACAATTTACAAGGATCCATTGCTTTGCTAGTGTCCTAAGCCATAATTTTTATTTTATTTCAATTTTTGGCAAACTTTTTATCACATTTAAATGAAGCTGAAGCGCTGGAATAAATGAAAACAAAAACTGCCTCCAGCTATACCCCAAACCCAAATCCAATTGTCTCTCCAACCCCACCCACTCGCAAATCTCCTATGAAACTTGGAGTTTGTCCTTGTGTTGGGGTAATAGTATTTTCTGGCAATTGTTTGTGAAACTGTGATACCCCCAAGGATATCACATGATAATTTTGAAGTAAATTCCGAGAGATGTATGTATGTGTTTACGAGGAGTCACAGGGTGTTGTATTCTCTCGCTCTTTATGTTTGAAGGCGAGAATTGTAGAAGGAAGAAAGGCGAGAATTGTTTCCAAATACATTGCAGTACTAAACTTCTCTTGCCATCGAAGAAATTTTGTTTGGCATTAGCTCTTTCCCTCACACTCTCAAAGAGAGACAAAACAATGAACAATGAATTCTATTGTTTGCCATAAGGACAAACACACACACACATACACCCACATTTAAATAGAAACTAAAAACCTTTAACCAAAAACAGCCTGGTAAATACCTAATACTGCTATACCCTTACCAAGAGAAGATGTATTACCTACGATGTTCTTATATCTAAAACAAAACAAGTGAAGAAAGTCTAAAGTCGGGCAGTGCCGACTATTTATACCCTGCTCCACACGGACGAAAAAGACTGTTTCCAAATTTGTAGCACATTATTTTTAAGTGAAAACATATAATGTTCATAAATGAGCATAACATGTTTCCGACATATATGTTAATATGTTAGAACAAATTATGTTTGGGACATTGTACAAAATCTGTAGACTTAAATGTTAAATCTGCTAAAGCCCTTGGACGGAGTAAATAAATATAGGAATTGTGGGTTTTTGGACAGTGTTTGGCCAAATCGGGGGTAAATTGTGGGTATTCCAGTCATTTCCCCCCACCAAACAAACAAATATTAAAATATTCGCCTATTTTGACTAAATTTGCAACACATTGCTAATAGGTATATTAAGTATGCCAAGGTTTTACCCCGAAATTTGGCACTCTCTGTGCCAAAAACTTTGGCCTCCATGGTAATAAGAACATATATTGGACGAAAGATATATTTGGGAGCTATATCTAAATCTGAACCGATTTCTTCCAAAACCAATAGGATTCTATTTTGATTGAAAACATATACTTGTGCCAAATTTGAAGTCGATTGGGTTAAAATTGCGACCTCCCGCCGGATATGGCTGGAACGACTCAGTGTTCTGTCCTGAGCATTATTGCCAACAACATGTCCATCTCGTCTTCTTCTGGGTGTTGCAAACATATGTATTAACTTATAATACCCTGCTGCACAGTGTGGCGTTGGGTATAAAGAAAGACAACAAACGTCTTCTGACATACACCCTCAAAAAAAAATCGCTTCTGTAACATAATCCCCAAACACATTTTGCTTCAAGCATATATATTTTCAGGATATGTCCAAACAAAATATTGTTTGTATTGTTCAAACATATTATGTTTCACCTTAGACATGCACTGGTAGAAAAAAATTTTAATGAAATTTTCTTCGTGTGTATATATTTTTAAAGCGCCAATTGGTTACTTCCATTTTTTACTTGCAGCATACTATCTCTCTTTCTAAACACATATATGTTTATATGCTATTTCTAAAGTAATATATGTTTGCATCTAAGCATATTATATTTACAAACATTTTATGTCCCAAAAATAATATGTTCTAACATATTAACATATGTGTCCCACGCATCTTATGCTAGTTTATGAACATTGTATGCTTGTACTTAAAAATATTATGTTAAAAAATTTGAGTTCCAAACAGGGATCCGGAGCGGTCCATTTTTTTCGCTCCGCTCCGCTCCCGCTCCGGAGAAAAAAAAATCGCTCCGCTCCGAGAAAAAAAATCGCTCCGCTGCGCTCCACGCTCCGCTCCGCTCCTCTTCGAGAAAAATCGGGCGGTACATATATATGGGAGCTATAACTAAATCTGGGAAAATCGGGCGATACATATATTTGAGAGCTATATCTAAATCTGAACCGATTTGGATGAAATTTTGCAGACTTGAAGGGCGATGAAAAAGATTACCTTTTGCCAAATTTGGCGACGATCCGTTTGAAAAAAGCACAGCGTGACCCCATTTGTCGAAATCGGGCGATACATATATATGGGAGCTATATCTAAATTTGATCCGATTTCTTCCAAATTCAATAGCGTTCGTCGTTGTGCCCAAAAACTCCCTGTACCTAATTTCATCAAAATCGGTTAATAATTGCCACCGGAATCCTGTGAACAACAAATACATGGACAGACGGACGGACGGACGGACACCAAGCGCTAGATCGACTCAGGAGGTGATTCTGAGTCGATCGGTATATATTTTATGGGGTCTAAAATCAATATTTCTGGTAGGCACATTTTTTGGCAGATCTAATTTATTATACCCTAATCACTATGTGGTTTAGGGTATAATGACTTTAAAACAATGTGTTGAAACATTTTATTAATTTTGAAGATTTTTTCAGAAATATTAAATCCATTTTGACTTCATTAAAACGAAATTTTTATTCATGTTAGGATACACATTTTTATGTCGAATCACTTAGCTATAAGGACAAACTGACTTCATTGAAAAGTTTAGAGACTTTTAGACAAGGAAAAAACTTTATATCAGAGAAATACGTCTTCTATTCTAAGCAAAATTCGTATTCGTATTTTAAGCATGTGAAATATTTGGCCTCCCGACAATATTCTTTGCGGTGCACCATCTACTATTTAATATGTGATAGAAACCAAATTTATGAAAATGGACCAAAATGGACCAAATTTAAAAATTAGAAATCTTTTGGACCAATTTTGGTCCGATCGGACCAAAACGGCAACGCTGATTGCAATTGAAAGTCTATACACAGAGTAGAAGTAACTACTCTCCGAAAGTTTTTTTTTTGTTTTGCAACAGACGTAGAGAAAAGGTTTTGTAATATTTGATGATTTGACTTAAAAATGGGTATCTTAACATGAAACAAAAAATTTATAGGCTAAGGTCAATTTGACTTTAATAATTCAGAAAAATTCTTTAAATTTAATGAAATTGTCTTTAAATTTGTTGTCTTTTTGCATATTGACTACAAAGCAAAAAATCGTTCAAATATAGGACATGTTTTTCAATACTTTATTTTAAAGAAGTTTTTTACTTCAAACATAGCATAATTTCTACTGGAAGTCGAGTCCTAACTTGGAAAATAAAGTTGCCGTTAACTCGTTTTTAAAGGACTTTGATAGCATATGAAGAAAAAAAGCTGAGAAAGCGAAAAATTAAAATTTGCTTCCTAGAAGCAAGTACACAAAACCTAAATTTAAAAGAGATTTGTGTTTTAAAAGTGTCCTTGCTTGTATTCTCCGCTTCTTTGGCTCGGAATCAATACCAAATTTTTTAAAGTAAAGACAAAATCTTTGGAACCGAGTATGCTTTTTTTCAGTGTATGTTTGCAACAACCTCCATCGAAATCAGTCCGTGGTATACCTACGAATATTCTTACTCAGATCTAGTGTTACCTAATTTCGCTTTTTTCCCCTTTATTGTAAAAATACATTTTCGAACAGCGTTTTTAAGAAATGTTTGTTCTCAAAAAAGTAGATAACATGCAATAATAAAATCAAGTCATTAGTTTTCAATGTGAGAAAAAATTAAAATAAATGTGTATGCGCACATTTTTCAACCAAAATTGAAACTATCCATAATTTTAATTAAATTTTCGAGAACTAATATCAGAAATAAGAGAATGCTAGGGTATAGTACAATAGTAAAGCAAATATGAATGTCCTTACACTGAAAAAACGCATGCCCGGTTCCAAAGATTTTGTCTTTACTTTAACAGTTTGGGTATTAATTCCGAGCCAAAGAAGCGGAGAATGCAAGTAAGGATACTTTAAAGACGCAATTCTCTTTTAAATTGGGGAGTTATGTACTTGCTTCTAGGAAGCAAATGCTAATTTTTAATTTTTTTTTAGATTTTTTCGTCAGTTGTTATCAAAATCCTTTAAAAACGAGTTAACGACAATTTTATTTTCCATATTAAGACTCGACTTCCAGTAGAAATTATGCTATGTTTCAAGTAACAAGCGTCTTTAATATAAAGTGTTGAAAAACTTGTCTTATTTTTTAACGATTTTTTGCTTTGTAGGCAAGATGCAAAAAGGAAACAAATTTAAATACAATTTTATTAATTTTAAAGAATTTTTCTTAATTATTAAAGTCACGTTGACCTTACCTCAAAAATGTTATCTTTCATGTTATGATACACATTTTTAAGTAAAATCACTTTATTATAAGGACATTACAACTTCATTCAAAAGTTTATTGACTTTTGGACAAGGAAAAAAAACTTTATTTTAGAGAAATGCGTCTTCCATGTTAAGCAAAATTTGTATTCTTATTCTAAGGACATGAAATCTTTGACTTCACGACAATATTTTTTTCAGTGTAGAAAACTAAAAAATTAAATATAAATAAGATCGTTTAATTGCATTTATTTGACGTTCATTACAAACATCTTTGTAGTAATACGGGATGAAATTGATCGAAAGTACTGTTGTTACTTTTACAACACATACTAGAGATATATTTTGACATTTGCCGTTTTTGAAAACAATTACTAAGAAAACACTTTGTGTTTTCCCCAATGTACGTACGTACAAAAATACATATCGTACATTTTAAACGTTTACTCACACTACGCTAAGTACTAAGTAATTTCAAAGTTACACATTTCATTCAAGTAATATTTTATTCGGAGCGGAGCGGTTTTTCATTTGGAAACCGCTCCGCTCCCGCTCCGCTCCGGATTTTAGAAATGCCGCTCCCGCTCCGCTCCCGCTACGACAAAAAAAGGGCTTGCTCCGCTCCGGATCCCTGGTTCCAAACATATAATTTTTACACCCAAACATATGAAAACAGCCTTTTTCGTCCGTGTAGACATTAGAGACGGCCACATTTTCAGTAGTACAAGAAGAAGGACATCAACAGTAATGCTAACCAACATGAAAAGCCAAAAACAATAACAATGGCAAAGAATCCCAAATAATGGAAATTTATTGAGTATACATTCATTGGCACCATCCCATCCAGAGCAACAAGGAATAAACATGCCATTGACTATATTCAATGTGTTCTCCAAAAGAAACTCTAATACATATCGTGGACATATGGCAACATCCCTGAAGTGTGAAAAGAGATGAACACACAAAAAAAAAATTTCACGGAAATTTTTCCAATTAAAATTTTAACTGAGTTTTAAAAAATATTCAATTAAAAATTTAATTGATTCAACAAATTTTTTAATTGAAACAAAAATCAATCACAAAAATTAATAGTATCAATTAATTTTTTAATTGGATCAATTAATTTTTTAATTGACCTTCAATTAATTTTTTAATTGATCCTATCATTTCTGTGATTGAAGACATTTCAATTAAAAAATTAATTGGATCAATTAATTTCGTGATTGAACCAGAAAAAAAATTTTTTGTGTGCAGGCGTTTCTGCATAAAAGAATTTTCTATGACCTCCACCACCGATCACATACAAGACATAAAAAGTTTGTTGAAATTATTAAATTTAATGTTCCTTTTCCTGGATGAAATCTCATGTGCTTCTCCCAAATGCTAAATCTAAAGATCGGTTCTCATACACTCAAAAAAAAGTTTACTTGGATCCAAAGATGTTGACCTTCCCTTAAGGATTTTGGTATTGATTCCGAGCCGAAGATGCGGCTTCTTTAAAATAAAGACATTTTTTACGGACCTCCCTGGCTTTAAATCTAGGATCAAATAAATTAAAAAACAAGACCTCATTCATCGAGTTTTTATTTTCTTTCTGCGATATATTAATAAAGGTATTTATGTACAAACCAATTCCAATTTCAAAATCTAAATAATGCCAGGTATTTCAAAGTAAAAACAGTTTTCTTAACGCTAAAAAAACTTTAAACCAAAGATGCAAATCCTTAAAATAAGTCTTAGCCTATATTTGAAGCGTTTTTATCTTAAATTTAAAAACTCAATATGTCAGTTGAGTTAAAGACGATTTCTTTAAATTAAAAATGTTGTTCTTTATTTTAAGAAAAATTTGCCTTACTTCAAAGATCTACAACTTCAGCAGGGAGGCGCAAAACTTCAAGATTTGTGTCCTAAATTTAATAAAAAAAATTTTGAAGCAATGATTATAAACTTTCTTTTAATTAAAATGTCATTGTTTTAAAGAATTTTGTACTTAGCATTGCGTAAATTTTGAGTCCTAAAATTTAAGTTGCATAATCTTCCATATTAGGTCAATATTTTTTTCAGTGTAGAGGACCACATTAGATTAGAGACTTATTTAATTATAAATCATACATAAATCGAACAATTTTGTTCGATTGGAAAATCCAGTGCAGCCTACCAAAATGTGCACGCTCGATTGACGGAGTGTTACCCATCGTAAGACCAAAAGTGTAACCCATTTTGCACTGTACCTAGTAAAGGTGTGCACGTGACACTAAATTGTCGTGAATCACGACAAATTTCGTGACTCGCGCGAGAGTCGTGAGTCACGCTGATGGGAACGGCGTGAGTTTGCGTGAGTGTGATTAACAAACCAAAAGTCGTGCGTGTGCGTGAGTCACAAAATAATTTTTTTCGTGAGTGTGCGTGAGTAACGAATTTCAGAAAAATACGCTCACGAAAAAATCCCGCCCATGGACATAAGACGCTTACGAGATGAATTCATTTACAATTTTAGTGACACAGGGATGTTAAGAGCTTAATAACACTCTCGATGCTAATGTTTTAAAACACGCCCCTAAGGTAAATTAGTCATAAAATTATTCGTGAGTCGCGACCTTTTTCTTGAGTCACGATATTTTTCATGAGTCACGGTATTTTTTGTGCGTGAGTACAAATTTTCTTTTCGTGAGTGGCATGAGTCCTACCAAACAATATCGTGCGTGAGTAAGATTTTTCCGTCGTATGTGTGCGTGAGCGTGAGTAAAATATTACTCACGTGAAAACCTCCAGTACCTAGTATACGGTGCAGATGGTTACACTCTCAAACAGCTGTTGGAGACGCTTTTACTCTTTAACCTAAAACCAATAGCGTTTTTGAAAATACAAAAGAAAGTGCATGACGCGTGTATTGTGGTTGCTTTTCAATTCCATCATCACAATTTGCACATGTCAACATTGGGGGAACCAATTAGATATGATTAGATCTTACAATTTTACTCATTTCTAATCGTGTCAAATTAGATATCTCAATTTTTACACGGGATTTCAATTGTTTAGTGCCGCAACAACAAATTCGATACCAAATATTTATAAAATAAAAGCAAAATACGAAAAACAAATGTGCTTGTTTAATAATAGTTGTTAACAACAATCCAAATATTTCCGTGAATTTTCTAAAAAAAAATTAACATTTTGCACAACGGAATTGGTGTAGTCTTTGCAGGGGTTTCGGAAATATCGTGGAAATGTTGTACCGTCTAGTATTTTTTATATTACTTTGTTTTAGAATGTGGGAGAAATTGCAACGAAACATGTCTTGTTTAGTAAAATATCATACATATTTGCATATAATTGAATTTTAAAAATTTATCAAAGAGTTAAAAAAATGTATATCTTACAATAAATTAATAAATTTTTCTAAAATAAATTCTTGCAACTCACCCAGGGCTAATTACTGTATTGACAAGCTATTGATTGTTTGTGAATGATATTTTGCATGAAGTAGTGTAATAGACTCCGTCCATGTTTTTATCTAATAAAAGATTGATCAATTTAAATTGTCATATATCTGGTCTCAAATCTGTATATCTGAATCCTACACAGTGCAGAAAGCAACGTATTTTTAAATTTTTCGTTGTAACTGTTTGAATAAGAAACCAGAATAATGGGTTAAATGCTTTTACTATTTTGAACAAAAGTTTTGACAATTTTTGGGGCCTTTCATTGGCCAGTCTTGGTGAAATTTTTTTTCATATTCAGTATCATTCGTCATTCCATCTATTTAATACTAAGTATCCTTTATTTATATGTCCCTAATCTAATGAATGTTACCGCTTTTTTGTCATTTACAGATATA
Organism: Haematobia irritans; assembly: GCF_050003625.1. Taxonomy (NCBI): domain Eukaryota; kingdom Metazoa; phylum Arthropoda; class Insecta; order Diptera; family Muscidae; genus Haematobia; species Haematobia irritans. Next base: position 73,721,923 of record NC_134398.1, on the reverse strand, counting down.
TCAACATATCAAAAGAACGAAATCCAATCGCAAGTACATTTCAGAAATATCTACAGTGATAACGATACAATATAATATTTTGACATTAAAAAACAATCAAGAAAGCAATACCAGCATATGCAAAAAGAATCAAAGGATAAAACAATGATGGCTGAAATAAAAATAAATGAAATCACTCATCCAGCGTATATTCAACGACAGCAACAATTACCCGGTGACAAACAAATGAGCATGGACCATTAATTACGGGAACAAATAAATTGATAAACAAAATACTAGCAGGAGACTTTGAAACACAACGCTAAAATACAACAAAAAGACGACATTGTTAATAAATTATTGGCCAACGATCGATTAAAATCTCACTCAGCCACAAGTATGATGCCGACGATGTAAATTTGAGGCCGGAACGGGGATTAATTTTATGCACTTGTAATCCTGTGCATTGACAGTGTCTGTCTCTCTTTCACAAAAAAAAAACAAACAAACATCAGTGTACAGTTTAATGATTATTTTTACAGTTAATCAGTCTAGAAAAAGTGTTGGCTTGTATAGTGAAACACCATAAAAAATAAAACGAAAAAAGAATAAATTCTTATACTAATATATAACACAGTAATGGGCACTGACAATAAAAACAAAAGAATCATAAACATATCGCAATAAATATTGCCTGAGAAAGGGAGAAAACCATATTGCTACTACAAGCCCTGAAAGTAAAATTTTAGTGAATTAAATAAGAAAATAGTGATTCCTATCTACATTGGCCTCCATATTTTACAGAACAATATAACACCAAAGTCTATCAGTTCATATTTCGATATCATTCGCTAGGTGCTTTTGTCTTATTACGCTTTGTAGCCTTAAAACATATAAAAAATCATTCATGTAATTGAGTATTATGTATGTATGTGTATATGGCTCTGTGTGTGTGATTCGTGTGTTTACCGTGTAACAATAATACCTCTATACAATAGCAACCAACAAAACCTACTATTGTTAATGAGTAAGGCAAATAGTTCATAGGTCGTTTCAGAGACAAACCATAACAAACAACAACAAAAAACTCACATCTCCATAAAAACAACAACACCAAAATCCAATAATTGATTCCAATTGATGTTCCGTTATCACTGATTGTTTCTGTTTTTTTGTATCGACCATCGTCGACGTCATCGTTAAACCCGTCGTGGTTTTCGGCTACAGCAGCAACGTCATCATTAACAACCATTAACGTTCTGTCATAATGGAGCGTAAGCAAATTTGTGTACTCACCATATTTTTGGGTCTTTTGATTTTCAACTTAAATATTTTCACCATTGCCGGTGATCAGGATGAGGATATACCGCACAACGAGTAAGTATTCCAATTCCACACATTATAATAGTTTAAATTAGTCCTAGGTTTAATGGATCTAATATAAAGTTTTCAAAGCAATTAGTCCCTTAGTTCAACTTAAATTTTAAGATACAAAATTACAGTTTGCACATTCACAAATTTGATATTCGGCCGAAACTAAGATTGAAATCCAGCTGGTTTTTTGGATTCTAAGGATTACCATATATTTAATAAAGCCTAACACATTATTATTGTCGACGAACTTGTGTTTAATTCTTAATTTCTCGTGAGTCCCTGAAATATATGTATATGGGTAACCGAAGTTGTCGTGAGTCAATATATTTCGATATGTGAGTATTGTGTGTAAATAGAAAATGTTCCATCGTGCGTGGAATATCACTTACGTACACACCTCTATTTCATACTGATCGGTCCATTGAGTTCATGGGGGCGTATGTTTTTTATTTTTTATTGGTAACATATTATGTGAAGTATACGCCTTCCGGTACTGCGTTCACATTGTACTTGAAACAATAGAATATAGTTCGGGAGCTAAATTAATTTCAGTTAACATACTAGTATGAATTAAATCTTATTTTTTCGTGAGCGTGGTTTTGCTGAAATTTTATTCGTATCGGTACAGATTTTAATATATCCCCGTTATAAACCCGCCCTCCGATTTGGTGTCTACATTCTGTAGGTTTTTCAGAACCACTATTAGGTGTGCTGAATTTGGTGTGTATCGGTGCATGTGTTTTTGGCGTAGCACCCATATAGACTGATCACCCAAATTAACTCCTTGGTTTTTTATCCGATTTTTATCCGATTTGCCTGAAATAGTAACGGATTTAGTTTTTATCGGCCCATTTGGTAAGGCCTCCAATAGACCATATAGATTTCACTTCTTGAGGGTATAGAAGGCAGACTGATCATAAAAATGCTTGAAACTGAATGTAAAATTTTCAGATAGTACTTTTTCTAATCATTTGAATAATGGGAGTAAAAATCTACAGATTTTAGATTTCAAATAAAAGCGTTATTTCATAATTTTCTTGCACACTTACACGAGATGTTTATGATTCCTTCAAAACTCAAACAAAAATGGTGGCTCTAAATCCAGAATCTGATCTAGTCTTCATAGGTAGAATCTTCAAATTTATCTTCGTTAAGCCAAAGACGCAAAATTCTCAAATTGTAAACTTTCTTCTAATTAAAATTTCATTATTTGAAAAAATGTGCTTAATATTATGTAAATTGCATGCAGCAATTTACATAATATTAATATTAATGACTGACTCATTTATTTACGTACGTAAGTGTGAATAAGTATTGATAAGCCTTCGTCAATGCCAATAATGTTGTATTCCTTATTAGATATAGGGACAACCGTAGAATTGTATGAGTAATTTACCTGGGGAGCCTAATTGAAAACTTGAGCATGATTAAAATCGAGAGCGTTATTAAACTATTCATAGTTCACTAAATTGTAAGCGGGTTCATCATCAAAGTGATGCACGACTCACGCGTGAGTAACGAACATTCGTGGGTTTTATTAATTAATAATTATGAATATACTTCTCACTAAAATCAATCTAATTTGCGAAAGAACATGCCGTTGCCCTTAAACATTTTTGCACTTTTCTTGCAACAAAGTGGGATGACGCATTTTTGTTATGTCCACCACAGTATATTTATTTTGTTCATGCACGTGTAGATGACTTGATTCTGCTAATACAATGCACATATCATACATAAAACAAAACAAGTCTATGTGTATTGAACCCTTATTTTAAAATAGTTTTTGATCAATGATAATCTTAAATAAAATTTTGTTAACCTCTTTCAAGTTCTTATACTTTTGTCTAAGCTCCAATGAGGACTTTAATTTAAGACACCCAGTTCATGGTACAACTAGATATTAGGATTAATGCGGTTAAAGGGTAAATTCGAATATCAGAACATACACTAGTGCAGATGTATTACTCGTATTAAAGAGGAGTGCAAGCACTCTGCATGTGTGTATGTATACCAGGGACAAATACTAAGGATACGTTAGAAGTTACGACTACAGACTGTCCATATTTGAATATGGACAGTCTAACAGTGGGCATAATTTGCATAGTCATAAAAGAATTATTGAATTTTGTTTAGAGTTTATTATCCATATGTACACAGAAAAGTGAATAATTGAATCAAATACAAAACTTGTGATTTCAATTATTTTTGTATTTGATTTTCAGCTTATTACAAAAGTTATAAATCCAATTACCCAAATTGTAAGGTTGTGATAAAATTATTTTCAAATGAAGGAATATTTGTGTTGAGTGTGTTGAGAATTTGTCAAAATATCCAAATGATATAGTACTACATCCAAATGCAATAGTATTTGAAGTATATATCATGCTTTTTCAATTATGTTACAGTCGTAATTGAACTGAGTAAAATGTTTATTAAATTTTTTAACCTATACAATCGTAATTGTATTTATTACGAAGGCAATCAGCAAGGCAATTATAAAAATACACTCTGAAAGAGGTTTTATGCTTTTTATTATAAAAAAATTTAAAAATGTATATAATTGAATATTTTATACATTCTATAATTGAATACAGCCAAGTACATGTTTGGAAGAAAAATTCAGAATATTCATGTAAACGACATATTTACCTGGAAAGAAAAAAATCTTATGGAGTCTCACTCCCAAAGAAAAAACTGTTTTTTTTATTATCTGCACCACCTGCTGGAATTGGACTTCCCGTATCTTCGGTATTGGACTTCCCGTATCGTCGCCAAAAAAGTAATGAAAATGTTCTTTTTGGATCCGGAAGTGGTGCAAAATTGACGCAGAAGCGATGAATTTAACATGGGTTGTCATAGGACGGAAGTCCTCCATTTCAACAGCCGTTGCACTGAATTTGCATTACTTCTTTAGGTGTGATCCGAATTCAATGTTTTGGATGTAAATTAAAAAATTCTGTGATATTTTGTCAAATAAGTAATTTTTATAATATTTTATAATTTTTAATGGATTCTAACGCTTGTCGGAAATGTTTGACCTCAAATATTTTCAAAAATTCACGATATTTTTTAAGATTGGATTTAGCATTTTTTCCGACAAAATTTAAATGATTTGTACCATTTTATGAATTTTTACTCTGTTTTTAACCTATTTGAAACAAGTTAAGTTAAAATTACCCATTAAAAGTAAGGAAAAACCAAGTTAAAAAATTGAATTAAAAGAACTTCCTGGGTAGATAAAATAAAGAACATCATTGGGAGTGCATCTTCTGGAAGTGCTTTTAAAGTTGTGCCTTTGGAAGAACTTCCAAATTTTTTTGCTGAGTTCCTCATTTCTACGTGATTTGTTTCGTCATCTTGCTCTTCTGTAATACAAACAAGGTGTAAACCTCTATTAGATTTCTTAGTTTTATATAATTTTACCTTCTGTTGGAGGGAAGAATTGATGCACGAATTATCCGTTTTCGAAGCAAACGCACTTTCCTCCGGGCCACATAGTTTTGGCAGTCGGCTTACATCCATTTATAGACAAATTTGAAGGGTACACATCCTAATTGTAAAAACAAAACAGAAAGAGTGTAATTGTAAGCTTTTTCGCAAATTTTCGAAAGACCCGATTCAAGATGTGTGGAATTGTATACATCGAAAGAATTCATTTACATATTTATTCAGATTTCAGTGAATTTTGTAAATTTAACAAACAAATTTTTAACAATGTACTAAATATTCTACATTAACTATTCATATTAAAAAATAGCTCTTGGCAATGCTGCACAGAAGTACTTTTCTCACAGGACATATCCTTTCCATTTAAACGTAATTGTTTATAAATTTTGAAAAAAATATTCGGTAATGTGAATTTTTACTGGGAGCCGCTCTGCACATTCTCTTATTGTGTTTTCATAATTTTGACCTTAGATGCCACAGTGCATAAGTCCCAGTAGTAAGTAATGGGGTAAAATTTATCTGGTTTTCGTGTAATGCCAACATAGTCGAGCCTTATTTATTATAACTCTCTTTCTAGTGGGTGGTTGATGTAAGGTTTATTCTCTTGAATAAACTCCTCCACTCTTCACATCTCCCCCATCGCCCTTTATAGACTTTTGCTCTCGTTGTACACTCATTTGAAACGACAGTGGCCATGGTGTATTTGCTCATTTTGTTCGTTTAGTGTCGTGTTGTAATTATACGAGTGTGTTTATGTCACTCTCGTATTTATGTTCGTGGTGCGTGCAAGCGTATCTAATGGATTCATAATAGGATTTCGCAATTTTCATTCTGGATGTTTTGTTCTGTTCATTCGGTTTTGTTGTTGTTATTGCTTCAGTTGTTGTTGCTGCTATTTTATTAATATGTGTGTGAATGTCTTCAGTGTTGTATTTTTTTTCTTCGGCTGGTTTATTTTTGCATACTTTGGCGTATTTAGTTATACTCTTGCCTTAATTATTTTTATTTTGCGCATTCACACTACTGTTTCTCGTAGCATATTCGTTGAAATCGTGCTCTAGCTAATATTCCTCATCGATTTGTATTAGGATGTGAATGTGTCCTCGTTTGAGTGAAAATGGGAAAGTGGAAAATGGACAGGATGTACGTGAATGAGACTATTGCTGCTATTTAAGAACTGAATATTAACGTTATATTTCTTCCACTAAATCCAAAATGAAAATTAGGGACAGGAACAAAATACAGGGAAAATGGTGTACAACTTGTTCAAATGCAATAAATTGTAAACAATTACATGTTAAAATTACCATTGAGATTTGCAGCAGTGAGCTTCTTATTATATTTAGCTTGTTTTTGTTTTCTTCAAAAAAGGAATATGATTTAATTTATTTGTATGATAATGAACATGATTGTTTAATACTGACATATTTAGAATATGAAAATATTTTGGTTTTTTCTATTTCATGTTAGCCTGATACCGAAACAGGCAATTGACGTCCAAATGCATTATATCTAATTATACAATTATTTTTCTATTTTTATGGAAATTAACTTTCTGAATAAGTAACATTTTTCTTTTTTCTTTCTTTTTTTGTAATTTGTATTACAATATATGAAATATAATTGTGAATGTGATATGTTTTCGATGTTCTTTTGTAGAATATTGCAGATGATGACCACCGAGTGGGGTCGAAATATTGAATAAATTTAATATATAAAAACTCAGTAAAAAGAAATTGGAAGTTGTTCCATAAACATCTTTTAAAGCGTATCACGGATTCCCCATCGATTTTTCCCACTTCCTCCGATGCAGTCGTTTTGGTCAAGTCCACAAACATTTCTTTCAAAGCTCATCTCGGGATCCCCCATTGGTTTTTGTCCACTTCCGATGAAATCCTTTTGACAATTATTACAAAGTGCGCGATTAGGCTATTTCAAGTGAAAATTTAAGTTTTGGACAATTAAATTTCACAAAAAAAAAAAAATAGAAAATCAATAAATAATATAAAAAATAATAATAAAAAATTCAATTTCATTCTCGCTGGGATTTGGACCTATGCCATTTGACTTTTTCACTTGCATAGAAGTTCTTTTGAGAAGGAAAAAATATATTTAATGGAAAAAATATATTTATACAAAAATGTATGCCGATGTAAAACGATGTATAATATAAAAAATAAATTTCTAGAAAAATATTTGATAAAAAAATTTCCGCTGGTGAGATTTGAACCAGCGTTATTTATTTTTTCGTTCATAATAATAAAGAACATCTCAGGAAGTAGTTAGAATGTAATGCAGAGTTGCCATATTAGGTTCATATCACAAATATTTCAATATACGTTTTGATGCATCGTATTCAATGGCTTTTGTGGCTGAGTACACAAAAAAATTTCACGAATATTTTTCCAATTAAAATTTTAATTGAGTTTTAAAAAATATTCAATTAAAAATTTAATTGATTCAACAAATGTTTTAATTGACACAAAACTCAATCACAAAAATTAATAGTATCAATTATTTTTTTAATTGGATCAATTAATTTTTTAATTGATACTATTATTTCTTTGATTGAAGACACTTCAATTAAAAAATTGATTGGATCAATTAATTCCCAGGTTCAACCACCGATGGAAGCGAAGAAATACTGATAAGAATAAAAAGAGAAATTGGAGAAAAAAATTATATTTCTAATTTCTTTTTCCAGATGAACTTCCAAGGCACAACTTCTAAAGCAATGCAATTTTGGGGAATTCCCTTATCTAATTCCCAGGAAATGCTCCTGAAAAAGCTCGCCACTCCCGGAAAGATAAGCCATAAATCTCCTAAGCGCATAATTTCACAAATGTTTAACCATTATATTCGAATCCTAACCAAATATAGAGAACGTACTTCAAGTAATACGGATTTTAAATTTATAGCGCCCAATATTGCCTGCCGCCAATAAAGCGGATCCCATATCATTAAGCTTAACACAGAATCAAGCAGAGCTCATTTATATAAAAAAGGTTGTATCTAAAAGTCGGTTTGTGGAGACTGCTGTAACCAGGTATATTCTAGCTGTATATATCGAAAAAGTTTTCAACAACGTTGTCATGTCGGTGACATCACATCCTTATACATATTTCAGTTCAGTGGGTGTATAAAGGACTGGGTAGATACAAATGTTAAAGAATAGAAAAATTGGATTTAGATCGCATCATGTGCTGAGAGGAAAACGTCATAAGATATTCAACCGTCATTAAGGTGTTGTTTACTATACACGGCTGAGTTAAGATTCTAGGCAAAGGGACTTAATCTGTCTATATCACAGACGATGTAAGGGACGGATCATGACAGGTAATTCCGGAAGGTACAGCGAATCTTATGAACCAATCAAGAGAAGATAGATATATATCTGGGTCCTGAAAAGTCCAAGTGCGTAACACAACCATAGCGACTGTCGGTAACCAACCTAACCTATGAAGTGTTTTCCATCAAGAGCTGTTATCTTGAATCGTCCGTCATTTCGAAAGCTCTCACTTTGGATTTTTATACTTTGACATTTGACAAGAAGAAACTACGCCAACTAATGGAATGACAAGGAGCCACCGTGGTGCAATGGTTAGCATGCCCGCCCTGCATACACATGGTCGTGGGTTCGATTCCTGCTTCGACCGGACACCAAAAAGTTTTTCAGCGGTGGATTATCCCACCTCAGTAATGCTGGTGACATTTCTGAGGGTTTCAAAGCTTCTCTAAGTGGTTTCACTGCAATGTGGAACGCCGTTCGGACTCTGCTATATCACAATGGACTGAATAGTCTAAGTGAGCCTGATACATCGGGCTGCCACCTAACCTACTAATGAAACAATACCGGCTACAACAGCGTATTGAAAAACTATAAAGTCAGTGGACCTTACATGTTTGACAATGAGGTTGGATCAACAGTTACAGCAAATGGATTGCGCGATCGAAAGATGATTAAGGATCTGGACAAAGCTTACTTTCAAAAAGACGGAGCTACGCGACACACAAGCAAGGACATTATCGCTCTTTTACTGGAAAAGTTTAAGGGCATTATTATCTCCCGAAGAGGTGACCACAATTAACCTCCGAGGTAGAATGAATTAAGAGATTTTGAATTATAGGTTAAATAGTATAAAAAATAGCCATCAAGAGCCTCAAGGAACCAAATAGAAATAAATTGGAGCGATGCACTATGGGGCAAATGACCGAAATCTCACGCACAAAATCAATTTTTTGAACTTGTGAAAATTTTAAACTTGGTGATACAAAAAGTTGCCAGTAGAATATAACAAAGATTGTAAATATTTATTGGCTGTGTTAAAAAATTGTGTGGTAAAATGCATATTTTTTGTTTAATATTTGTCCTATATTAGCTGGATTGTTTTTATATGGTAACCTTTACCGACTGTATTGGATAAAAAATAACCAAGTCCCAGTCCTATTTATTTTGAAACTTGGCACAAGTAGTTGTTATTGATGTAGGTCGGATGGTATTGCAAATGGGCCATATCGGTCCACTTTTACGTATAGCCCCCATATAAACGGACCCCCAAAATTAGCTTGCGAATCCTCTAAGAGAAGAAATTTCATCCGATCCGGCTGAAATTTGGTACATGGTGTTATTATATGGTCTCTAACAACCATGCAAAAATTGGTTCCCCATATAAACCGATCCCCAGATTTGACCCCCGGAGCCCCTTGGAAGAGCAAAATTCATCCGATTCGGTTGAAATTTGGTACGTGATGTTAGTATATGGTATCCAACAACCATGCAGGAATTGGTTCATATCAGTCCATAATTATATATAGCCCCCATATAAACCCATCCCCAGATTTGAACTCCGGTGCCTTTTGGAGAAGCAAAATTCATCCGATTTGGTTGAAATTTACCAAATGTGGTCCATATCAGTCCATAATCATATATAGCCCCCTTATAAACCGATCCCGAGGTTTGGTTTTGGAGCCTCTTGGAGGAGCAAATTTCATCCGAGTCAGTTGAAATTTGGTACATTGTGCTAGTATATGGCCGTTAACAACTATGCCTAACTAGGTCCATATCGGTCTATAGTTATATATAACCCTCAGATAAATCGATCCCCAATCACACAAAAATTGGTCAATATCAAGTTCATAATTGTATATAGCCCACATATTTCAATTCTGGCTCTCTACGTACCGTGCAAAAGTCCATATCGATTCGTAATTATTTGTAGACTTACCTATACATACCTTTTTTGTCTAATATATACCACGTATGGACTAACTCACAATTTAGAAAACGATGTTAAGAAGTTTTAAGATACCACAACCCAAGTAATTCGATTGTGGATGACAGTCTTTCGTAGAAGTTTCTACGCAATCCATGGTGGAGGGTACATAAGATTCGGCCTGGCCGAACTTACGGCCGTATATACTTGTTAGATTTTATTTTTATGATTTTATAAAATTTTACCTTTTGTCCGCAAGGAGGATCGAACCGCGTACCATCAATTTTCTAACTAAACACACTATCCACTTAGCTTTTATACTCATCAACAACCAAATGTGACTTTGTTTATTCTTTTCTTGCTTGGCTGCATGTATTCATTAACACATACAGTCAATGATGTCTATTTATAGAACAGTACACGGGCACATGTTTCGGAGACGAACTTTTGTCTAGAAATAGATTCACTTAACGGTAGTTAGAATTGACATTCATCGTTAGTTTATGAATATAAATGGGGGGATGGAGAAGGGTCTAGTGAGCATCAACGGTGGACAGTATAGAGAGCTGGACACAATGCTCCAAGATTGTAGTTGTGTTTTTGGACTGTATTTGCAATCCCAGAGAAGGATAGCTCCCACAAGCGAGACGTTTGGAGAAATAATTGGTGGATGAAACTGTCAAGCAGAAGAGTTTAGTTATATTGTTAGGAAATGATATCTCGAGCAATGAGGTATCGTAACCCAAAACAATAAGTAAAGCCAATTAGAAGTAAACACAAGTGGGTCAGATTTCAATTTACAATTTATTTTAAGATGATCAACTCTCACCTAGTGGCCTGGGTCGCGGCTTACAAAAAACAGAAAGATTGTATCTTTTCCACTAGCTAAGAAACCTATCAACTTCATTTATTTTTATTTTTAGAACATTCTAAAGTTTTTAAGCATTTTTGACATTCCTGCCGATACTTGTTTTGGTATATATCGTTTTCAAATTCAATGACTTTCAAAATGTATTTACGTTACATTTAAAGTTAATTTAATTCATTCAAATCCTATCAAATTTCTATATATAATGACTAAGGCTAAACAGCCATGTTTAGACATGGCACCGCCCAGCAAAAAAAATTGACGTTCTCCAAAGGCTCAACTTTAAAAGCACTACCAGAAGGTTCACTTTCTTTATTTTATGTTCTTTATTTTAACTACCCAGGAAGTTCTTTTAATTCAATTTTTTATAACTTGTTTTTTCATATTTTTAATGGGCAATTTTAACTTTTTTGGTTTCAAATAGGTTACAAACAGAGTAAGAATTCATAAAATGGTACAAATCATTTAAATTTTGTCAAAAAAAATGCTAAATCCAATCTGAAAACATTGTGAATTTTCAAAAATATTTGAGGTCAAGCGTTTCCAACAAGCGTTAGAATCTATGAAAAATTGTGAAAAATTATTAATTTGACAAAATATCACAGAATTTTTTAATTTACATCCAAAACATTGAATTCGGATCACACCTAAAAAAGTGATGCAAATTCAGTGCAACGACTGTTGAAATGGAGGACTTCCGTTCTATGACAAGCCTATGTTAAATTCATCATCTGCGTCAATCTTGCACCACTTCCGGATCCAAAAAGAACATTTTCATTACTTTTTTGGCGACGCTTTTTTTTGCTGGGCGGGCTTGAAATTGGCTAGAATGGTGGTAGGCACAAAGTACTGTCGCTAAGGAACGAATGGCATCCGATATGATGTGTTGGTTTATAAATGGTTGTGAAGTAGCCAGTTGGTTAGGTGTTTTCTTCAAATTGCCACGAATCTTCCTTTTTGGTCTCTGGGCTCGGTTTTGGGTATGTTGACAATTTTGAAGCTTTCTCCGATTAGTAAGCTTGGTCTTGACTTTAGTAGTTTTCCCGGTAGTATAAAGCTTTGGTTTATATGGGTGCAGCATGGAGTGATGACAGTTGCGACATTTGGGCATTTGTTTTTAGACTTGCAATACGCAACAATGTGGCGTTTTGCTATGTAGTTGACACAATATTTAAGCTGACGCACTGTTCGACATCTCTCTACCGGTTTCATTTTGATGAATCTTCGGCATACGCGTTTGCTGTGAAATTGTTTACACAGCATGCAACGATATACATCGGAATCGCGCTTTGGCTGGGTACTTTCTGCTCTGTAATGACAAAAAATAAAATTTGGTTAAAGGATAAACAATGCTCCACTTGTGTGAAGAATTATTGTTTGTTATCGAAGTTTTCCTTTTAGTCGGAATCAGAAGAACTCAGATACGGCAGTAAACACAATTTTACTATCGGACGTTTCATTATACCTGCAGCAGTGCGCACTTGGCAACCCGAACTCTCCCGTCTTGACCAGGTTGAGTTTCTACAATTCTACCAAGTCGCCATTCACTAGGGGGTAACAAATCGTCTACTACTACGACTAAATCCCCTATTTTCACATTAACTTGTGGAGTCTTCCACTTATACCGCTTCTGTAGTGATTTCAAGTAGTCTTCCTTCCAACGCACTGCAAATTGGTGGTGAAGCTCCTTCAGCCTTGCCCATCGGTTCGTCAAAGTGTCCTGGTGTAAGTGCACTAAGGTCCGCAGGACCTTCTGATAGAGGAGATATAGGGCGAGAATTTAGAAATCCTTCTATACGTGCTAAAATCGTAGAAAATTGTTCAAAAGTGAACCTATGGGCCCCGCTATTCTTCTGAAATGGGACTTGAAACTTTTCACAGCTGCTTCCCACAATCCTCCCATATGAGGAGCATAAGGCGGGATGAAACACCATTCGAAGCCGTGAGTAGCATATGTGTTTGATTTATCGTTTCAGCGTTTTTTATAAACTGAGAAAATTCTCTGAGTAGCGCTCTGCACGCACACAAAAAACATGTTTGGACATGGTTGTCACATCCATTTAATGCCTATCTAGAGTATGTAATTGTCGCGAAAACCATGTATTTTGTCTTTGTAAAAATAATTTTCGAGTGGAGAAAAATATGTATTGGCAATAAGCATTGAAATGGTTCTCAAATGCCGCAAACATGTTCTAGTATTTAAATGATAGAATTTGAGACCATTGCATGGTTGGGAAAATCATGTACCTGACCATTCAATTTTTTTACTTTTTTGTAGAGGAAAAAGTTTTTTATAGTTTACGTATAGACATGTCTAGAACCATTACATGGCCATAAATACCATGTATATTGTTTTCGTGACCATTTACTTTTTTATTTTTTTGCAGCGAAAAGAATTTTATAAAAACATTGAGCAGGTACACACGATTTTCATTTTGCGCGTCAGTCGTGTGTTGATTGTTTCTCAGAATGGACGGAGAATACGGAATTACTTGTTTTGTGTTAATTTATTTATTCAGAAGTGGCACGTGGTTTTATGTGAAAACAAAAAAGGAAAGTGTAATTGGAAAAAATGTACCTATTTTTTGTTCTGCATTTTTATATATGGTATAATTTATTTTTATTTGCAGTTACATGATGTCTGTGTTGGTACATTTGATAGGCACGAAGTAAATATGGAATGATTACTTATTGTTGAAATTAAACCAATATAGAGTATGTAAAAATATGTGATGTTTGCTTGCACGACTTTATAAATACAAATAAACAATGAATTAGTTTATAAATAAATAAAAACAGATAAATAAAGTTAATTTTGTGTTTTCTTTTCTCAAGTGGCGTCCTTTTTTCGACGACGAAAAGAGTTTTTTTTTTCATAAAGATCAAAACATTTTAGGTTGTGACCATGTTCTTTAAAGTGGAAGAAAAACATTTTTGACGAATACCACAACATTTTAGATAGTGACCATTGCATTTTGATTCAAACAAAATTCTTTTTATCAATATAATAACATTTTAGATGAGGACTATTATATTTTTTATAGAACCATGTTCACTGAGCCAACATGGTTGCAGGTGAAAATGTTACATGGTCGCCGCAAAAATAGCTCCTATCATATTATTTTGCTCTTCGAATATGATTGTGACAATCATGTTTCTTCTCTGCGTGTGCTAGCCCCCACAAAATTCCGACCATTGTCCGATACTTCCCTTCGGGGTAGTCCTCGCTTTCCAACGAATCGCGCAAAAGCGGTTTGGAAAGCTGCTGAAGATAAATCTGAACATGTTTCCAGTGTACCGCTTTGGTGGCGAAACAAACGAACACGGAGACATATGCCTTTATTTAAGGGGCATTTCGCAAATACGATCCCTTTAGGTCAAATGGACCAGCGAAGTCTACTGCAGTAATGTGAAACGTGGTGAAATAATACAGCGATCGAAGGATAATGGTGCCATCATTTGTGAACACACCTTATGCCTAAATAAAATGCAGATCTTACATTTATGAATTATATGTTTAATACGAGGTTTTAGCCTGGATATATAAAATTCAGTTTGGACCATTCTGCACATTAAGTTACAGTCTGCATGTGCCATGGCAAACCGTGAATTTCCCGGGAGAATCATTGGGTGGCGTTCGTTATATGGGATTGTTGACTGTGACAATCGGCCGTTAATACGAAGAATCTGATCGCTATCAAGAAATGGATTGAAGGTAGATAAAGAGGATTACTTAGGGACTTGACTACCATTTAACGCGGCCTTATATTCGTCTCTGAATTCGCGAAATTAAGATATAAGGATTAATCTCTTCTTCACAAATAATATTTCATTGTTGGCAAGGTTCACACATGGAAAAATAGTTTCAGATTTCGTATCCGGATGTGTCCGACGATAAAAGCGGAATATGTAACAAACTACTCTTAATGCCTTGCTGTATGAGGAAAATCTTTCCGAAACATAGAAATTTTCCGATGTAACATGGAGAATTTGTACAAGTTCTGAATGTGTTTGTACAAGTTTCGGATGTGTTATGGGTATCATTTCAGGCCAAGAAGACGAAGGAGCCGTAATCCATGCTGGGCCATTCCACCATAGCTTCGAGTTAACAAGATCCTGGGGTGTACAACCACGTGTACCAAGGTCCGCAGGGTTGTCATAAGTGTGGTACGGTTAGCAACAAACGTTTCCCAAGACCACGGAAGCTTTGATAACCAGCCCAATACAGGTGACGAATCGGTCCATAGATATGTCTGACACACTTCGAAATCAAAACCAGACAAAACATAATTAACAAGTTTGGCCAGTAACTCAGCTCCGTTGAGTTCTAGAGGGGGTAGACATATTGTTTTCAATGGAGCGACTTCACTCTTGGCGATAAATAAGTTCGAGCATGAACCATAATCCGAATTAATCACAATATAAACACATGCGCAGTACGCGGCTTTAGAAGCATCTGAAAATCCATGAATTTAGATTTTATTCGATGGCATATAACCAAGCCAACGTGGGATTTTTATATCAGTGATATGCGAGAAATCGTTAATTAGATTTCCCCATGTTATGTGGGATTCTTCGCCTATGGGAGAATCCCATTCTAAGCCCTCAAGCCATAGCTGTTGCATTAGCATTTTGGCGCGTGTAATAATCGGGGTTATCCAACCTGCCGGGTCGAACAATTGAGCGACCGCCGAGAGAACTTTTCGCTTGGTAATGTTCGGGGTTGGTTTCACAAAATTGAACGTATATGAAAAACGGTCAGTCAAACCATTCCACTTGATGCCTAAAGTTTTCGTAGAACTAGATTCGTCAAACTTCAAAAAGTCACAACCGTACATGTCTTCGGGAGGCAAATGATTCAGCAGTTGAGCATAATTGGTTGTAATTTTCTTAAGGGGAAACCCAGCAGATTTGAGGGTACGTATTAACTGAGTTTGAAGCTCTACTGTCTCTTGTAAAGAAAAACCGCCAGAAAGTATGTCACCCACATAAGTTTCCTTTTTAGTGTGTTTGCTACTTTTGGGAACTGTGATTCACAGTCAGATGCGAGCTGAAGCAAAGTACGGATAGCCAAAAAGGGAGCGCAGTTTACACCAAACGTTACCGTAGATAGTTGGGAATCTTTAATTGCGCTATCAGATGACTGCTGATAAAGAATTCTTTTATATGGTCGATCATCTGGGTGTACTAAAATTTGTCACCGCTGAAGACATATCTGTACTTCCTCCAATTCAATACAGTCGATACAAGGTCTGTTTGAAGAGTAGGGCCAGTGAGCAGTATATCATTGAGAGAAAATCCAGATTTGGATTTTCTAGAAACATTAAACACAATTCGCAACTTTGTACTTTTGAGTTCGGATCGCACTACAGCGTGATGGGGGGATAAAATGAGTAACACTTTCCCTCCGAGAATGCTTCCTCCGACGAAGTCTCTTCCATATGACCCAATGATAAATACCCATATGAAACTGATCTGTATTGAACTTGACAAAGTGTGTTCCATTCGAGAAAACTGACCGAGCGCAATGAATCTCGACGATCCAAGATTAATGGAATCAGGAAACTCTTTCCTGAAAGGTAAACGTACCATATATCGGCCATCTGTTCCACGAACAGTAGTTCTCCTATAAAATTCTTCGCAGAATTCGTCCTCCACCGAGATAGGGTGGGGAGTAGGAATATCCTCCAATTCCCAGAATTTTAAGAGAACCTCATTAAGAGAAGAATGTTCAGAAGGCAAAACATTAGCGGAAAAAGAATGCACTTGCTCCGTTTTCATTGGTCCACTTAGCACCCAACCAAAAACAGTATTGTAGGCAGATGCTTCTCCACAGATGTTCATCTTGATACCATCAATATTGAGATACTTCTCGGAGTCATTACCTACAAATGAGGTCAATTTTGTGAGGACTTGTTAAAAGACGGATCCGCCAAATCAAGTTCACTAAGTACGCTGGGATTTGGAACCGTACACGAGACAGAGGTGGCTTTTGTGTTACTTTCGGCAGAACAATTGCAGTTATGGGTATTCGGAGATTATATCTCGACGAATAAAGAACCAATTTGCATTCCTTATTGGCAGAGAGTTTTTGTTCTCCTATTCCGTAAATGTCAAATGATGCTTTACGATAAGGAATTTTGAGAAAACTCTTGGCCTTTTCCGAAAGGAAAGCCCTTTGGGAACCAGGGTCTATTATTGCTCTAAGAGTAAATAATTCAAATGAAGCTCATGGTCCTTCGAGAGGACATGGTCCTCTCGTCAAGAGAAAAGGAGTCAGCAGCAGAGAAGATCATTCCACAAAGAGAAATGAGGTAACTGCTACAGAGAAGAAGTATCACAACTCAGTATGATCTCGGTTACGGCTTTATTATAGAAGTCGGATATTATGAAAAAAAGTATTACGCAAAAAAAGGAAGATAATATTCTTAAATTTCTAAATAGTGGTTTAAAACGATTTCTCGCAACATTGCTCTATGTATGCTAAGTATACGATGCATATTTGACAGAAACTAGTGTTATGGAAGAAATGTAAAAAAAATTTTGTTTAAAAAAAATATATATGTATACAAATCGACGTCCAAATTGAAAAATAAAACGACATCTAAATTAAAAAAAAATCTAGTGGCAAATTGTGAGCAATTAAAGAATTAAATTGTCGAACGAAATTGTGGTTATATGTCTGTCCGCAAAGTTTTATTAAAATATTTCAAAATAAATAACAACAGAAATAAAATAGAAAATGTCCAATAGGAATGAAATTGTGTAATAATGCATTATATATATAATTAAACGACAAAGGGGAAAATCTGCTATCCGTCTGTCCAAAAAATCCGCAAAAGAAAATTTCTATTATTATAGATGTGAGCATTCTAGAAAAAATTCAAAAAAAGAGAAAAGAATAATATTGATAGCTCGTTTTGTAACAAGAAAAAAAAAAATTGCAACGAAACACGTGAGTCGGTTTGCTTTTTGGTTGCATAATCTGCAAAAGGGCAAAAGTTTAAACCGTTATTGTGAAATTTGGCACAAAACAAGATATAACAGGTCGGCAGATAAGTCCCCGGTCTAACAAAGAAAAACCCATTTTTTCTGTCAAAATTCGTTTTTATTATTCAACATAGTTCCCTTTAAGAGTGATACAACGATTATAATGACCTTCCAATTTGTTGATACCATTTTGGTAGTACTCCTTCGGTTTTGCCTCAAAATAGGCCTCAGTTTCGGCGATCACCTCTTCATTGCAGGCAAATTTTTTTCCTGCGAGCATCCTTTTGAGGTCTGAGAACAATAAAAGTCGCTGGGGGCCAGATCTTGAGAATACAGTGGGTGGGGAAACAATTCGAAGCCCAATTCATGAATTTTTGCCATCGTTTTCAATGTCTTGTGGCACGGTGCGTTGTCTTGGTGAAACAACACTTTTTTTTTTCTTCTTCATATGGGGCCGTTTTGCCGCGATTTCGACCTTCAAACGCTCCAATAACGCCATATAATAGTCACTGTTGATGGTTTTCCCTTCTCAATATTATCGATAAAAATTATTCCATGCGCATCCCAAAAAAACAGAGGCCATTAATTTTCCAGCGGTCTTTTGAGTCTTTCCACTCTTCGGAGACGGTTCACCGGTCGCTGTCCACTCAGCCGACTGTCGATTGAACTCAGGAGTGTAGTGATGGAGCCATGTTTTATCCATTGTCACATATCGACGGAAAAACTCGGGTGTATTACGAGTTAACAGCTGCAAACACCGCTCAGAATCATCAACACGTTGTTGTTTTTGGTCAAATGTGAGCTCGCGCGGCACCCATTTTGCACAGAGCTTCTGCATATCCAAATATTGATGAATGATATGACCAACACTTTGCTTTGATATCTTTAAGGCCTCTGCTATGTGGATCAACTTCATTTTACGGTCATTCAAAATCATTTTGTGGATTTTTTTGATGTTTTCGTCGGTAACCACATCTTTCGAGCGTCCACTGCGTTCACCGTCCTCCGTGCTCATTTCACCACGCTTGAATTTTGCATACCAATCAATTATTGTTGACTTCCCTGGGGCAGAGTCCGGAAACTTATCAGCCAACCTGTTATAAGTTAAGGCAGAAATAGCGGATCAAAAGCGAAACGAAAATTTTTCGTACACAGTTTTAACTACCTTCATCACTTTAACGTCATTTTCGTTGTTTCGTCAATGCCTCGTTCATATATCTCATCATTGCCATTCTTTGCTTCTGTTTCTTGATAACATTTCGATAATTTTTATTCTCGTTCGATTACTAAAATTCTTCTATCACAATTTGCAGCCACAACAATTTACCATTTGCGTATGAAGTGTATGAGAGAATGTGATGTGATTTTTCTTTCAGAAATGGTGAAATAATTTTTCGAAATGTTGAAATTGTTACTCTGATATGAGAACGACAGTGAACTTCATCAATATTGAAACTCGATTGATGTTACAAGATAATCAGAAAAGTTTAAATCGCAAATAGTTTCGTTCGTTTAAACTAAACATGAAATGATGTCAATTTTTTCGCAAAACTTTCAACTACATGAAATAAATTTCCCAAGGTAAAGAAAGATTTATTCCATCCTTTTTCATTTAAATGCTAAAATTTAATGATAAAGTTTGATCAATATTGAATTGATATAAATCGTAATATTATATCTATATTGTGCTCTATATATTTCTTATATCCGTATCTCTAAATATTGAACTTATATCTGTGGAGTTTGGAGAAAGAACCTAAGTCCAAATATCTGTGTACAAAACAAACGTTTGTCTCGTTTGCATACTTTGGAAAATTATCCATAACACAAGTCTATCAGTGTCATATGTACAAAGAACATGAACCGAAAGTATTACCGAAAAGGGAAAATTCAAATGTAAAAGTCTACTTAGGTTGGTTTTACGGACAACCACACATACACATGCCTCAATATTGTTGCAGAGAGAAATGATAGGTACGCTACACAATACTCTCGCTCTCTTCGTCTCTATTCTCTATCTCTCTCTATTTCAAATAAGTTCCACATTGTTGGAAAGAAGAAGAGTTAACTACTTTAATACACTCAAAGAAAAACATTAAATTCTATCCGTTTACAAAACTTTAAGAAACATATGAAACCTGATGACGGGTCTTTAAATTGGAAGATCTTGTGAAGAAACTATTGTGTTATATTGAAGTTTCCAAAGTTGAAGTTTTGGCATATCATCTCGCGGATTTTTTTATACCCTCCACCATAGGATGGGGGTATATTAACTTTGTCATTCCGTTTGTAACACATCGAAATATTGCTCTAAGACCCCATAAAGTATATATATTCTGGGTCGTGGTGAAATTCTGAGTCGATCTAAGCATGTCCGTCCGTCTGTCCGTCTGTCCGGCTGTCCGTCCGTCTGTGGAAATCACGCTAACTTCCGAACGAAACAAGCTATCGACTTGAAACTTGGCACAAGTAGTTGTTATTGATGTAGGTCGGATGGTATTGAAAATCGGCCATATCGGACCACGTTTACGTATAGCCCCCATATAAACCGATCCCCAAATTTGGCTCGGGGAGCCTCCCGGAGCAGCAAAATTCATCCGATCCGGTTGAAATTTGGTACCTGATGTTAGTATACGGCCTCTAAGAACCATGCAAAAATTGGTCCATATCGGTCCATAATTATATATAGCTCCCATATAAACCGATCCCCATATTTGACCTCCGTAGCCTCTTGGAGGAGCAAAATTCATCCGATCCGGTTGAAATTTAGTACGTGGTCTTAGTATACGGTCTCTAACACCCATGCAAAAATTGGTCCATGTCGGTCCATAATTATATATAGCCCCCATATAAACCGATCCCCAGATTTGACCTCCGGAGCCTCTTGGAGGGGAAAAATTCATCCGATCCGGTTGAAATGTGGTACCTGATGTTAGTATACGGTCTCTAACAACCATGCAAAAATTGGTCCATATCGGTCCATAATTATATATAGCCCCCATATAAACCGATCCCCTGATTTGACCTCCGGAGCCTCTTGGAGGGGCAAAATTCATCCGATCCTGTTGAAATTTGGTACCTGATGTTAGTATACGGCCTCTAACAACCATGCAAAAATTGGTCCATATCGGTTCATAATTATATATAGCTCCCATATAAACCGATTCCCAGATTTGAACTCCCGAGCCTCTTGGAGGAGCAAAATTCATCCGATCCAATTGAAATTTAGTACGTGGTGTTAGTATATAGTCTCTAACAACCATGCAAAAATTGGTCCATATCGGTTCATAATTATATATAGCTCCCATATAAACCGATCCCCAGATTTGACCTCAGGAGCCTCTTGGAGGAGCGAAATTCATCCGATCCAGTTGAAATTTGGTACATGGTGTTAGTATATGGTATCTAACAACCATGCAAAAATTGGTCCATATCGGTCCATAAATTTACATAGCAAAAGTCATCCGATGCGGTTGAAATTTGGTACATTTTGTCAATATATGGCCTCTAACAGCCATGTAAAAATTGGTCAATATCGGTCTTTAGTTATATATAGCCGATGACTTATTACACAAAAATTGGTCCATATCGCCAAAAATAATCTACCAAAACTTTATTTCCATAAAAAATTTTGTCAAATTTTATTACTATAGAAAGTTGTGTCAAAATTTCATTTCTATAGAAAGTTTTGTCAAACGTTTATTTCTGTCATGTTTGTTTGTCAAAATTTTATTTCCATAGAAAGTTTTGTCAAAATTTTATTTTTATAGAAAATTTTGTAAAAAATTTATTTCTGTAGAAAAATTTGTCAACATTTTATTTCTATACAAAATTTTGTCAACATTTTACTTCCATAGAAAATTTTGTCAACATTTTATTTCTATAGAAAATTTTGTCAAGTTTTTATTTCTATAGAAAATTTTGTCAAAATTTTATTTCTATAGAAAATTTTGTCAAGTTTTCATTTCTATACAAAATTTTGTCAAACTATATTATATACGTATTTAATCGGCCTTTTTTTGTTTAATATATACCCCGTATGGGCTAACTTACAATTTAGAAGACAGTGTTAAAAAGTTTTACGATACCTTGCCATCGGCAAGTGTTATCGCAACCCAAGTAATTCGATTGTGGATGACAGCCTTTAGTAGAAGTTCCTACGCAATCCATGGTGGAGGGTACATAAGATTTCTATAGAAAATTTTGTCAAACTATATTATATACGTATTTAATCGGCCTTTTTTTGTTTAATATATACCCCGTATGGGCTAACTTACAATTTAGAAGACAGTGTTAAAAAGTTTTACGATACCTTGCCATCGGCAAGTGTTATCGCAACCCAAGTAATTCGATTGTGGATGACAGCCTTTAGTAGAAGTTCCTACGCAATCCATGGTGGAGGGTACATAAGATTCGGCCTGGCCGAACTTACGGCCGTATATACTTGTTTTTAATTTGTTTGCAATTTCAAAATTGGTATAAAGTATATTTTTTATTGGCACCTGGTTTTATTTGGTACCGCAATTTTACAAATTTCGATCGTGAATGGGAATATATTCTCCCTTTGTATACATATAGGAATTGCCTTCTCGACGGAAATATTTATGAACATAGTGGTAGTTTATCGCGATTGGTATTTTCTGATTCCTAAGTTTTGGAACTTGAAGTAAGAATATGGAAGTGGTACGTACACGTTTTTGTTTATATTATATACGATTCCCAATTGTAACGCACGTACTGACATTTTCGGTATTGTTAGTTGAATTTTTGATAAAAGGGGAAAGTGAACCTTGTTTCGCGCATTAGCCTCCTTGAATGGAAGTAAGAACAAAGATTTTAATACTGAATTATATATAATATATTGGATTTTGATTTATGAAACCTATACTTGCACTATATGAAATCTAAAACTATAGGCTCAACGTTTACCAAATTTGAATTTTTGAAAGGGGTCATAGTAACCTTAAAAACTATAGCGCTCAAAATTTATGAATTTTCTTTGTGTAAAGGTTTAATAGTAATCCTAGAAAACTAGTGGCTAAAAATTTCTCAATTTTTGATGTGTGAAAGGTTTATAGTAACACTGGAAAACTACTGTGCTCAAAGTTTCTCAATTTATTATTTATGTATTGCAAGATTTACAATCATAATAAATTATGAAAATAAATATAAAAAAAGAACAAATAGGTGCTAACAACAAAAGTTTTTGACCTAAATTTCTCAATTTTTGATGTGTAAAAGGTTTGATAGTAACCCTGAAAAAAAAAACTATTGGCTCAAGTTCTCAATTTTTTATACACTGGGAAAAGCGTGCCCGACTCCAAAGACTTTAAGAACAGGAAATCTTTGGCCTCACGACAATATTTTTTAGTGTATTTGGTATTTTTCTGTTTGTCCGTTGGTATTTATTTGCTCAAGTTATTGAGAAATAGGGTTATCACACACCCGAAATTGTCGCAGTGAATTGGTTCACATCATTGGGACCTCACATTGTGGATATAATTGGCTTACGATAATTTGCTTTGCCTTGAACTCAAATATAAATATTTGGAATCTTTTTCTGGTTTAATTTAATATTGGCTACGAACACTACTTCTCGGAAATGCCGAACGATTCTGTTGATTATATTTCCCAAAATGGGGACAGCAAAGAAATGACTCGGGAAGAGAATAAATTCTATTTCCACTACGATCCTTTTCTTATGCTGTGCAATTACATGGAAAGGTGGATTTGATCCAACAGGCTGAATCTCTAGTTCAGGCAAAAATGGAAGATTTAGTGGCCGGATGGTCTCGGTTAAATTCGTCATATGAAATTATAATGCTGTCCTCTGATTCATCCAGGGATGTTAAGGCGAAAGCTAAAGTTAATTTTAATGTATGCACTGAGGCATACTATAATTCCAGATCTCGACTATTAGATATATTGAAGACAACATCTTCCACCAACCCTCGAATAGAGGCTTCGTGGCTAGCGGTGTCCCCGAATGATTTCCCAGCCCCTCGTCATAGTTTTGAGCGCGAAGTTAATGATTCGCCAAATGTTTACATAAAAGTTCCTCCATGCGACACCGAAATTTTTAAGGGTGGATACGAGAAATGGCCGTCTTTCCGTGATATGTTCACGGCGGTCTATGTAAATCACCCGAAACTGACCCCATCACAGAAATTGTACCACCTGAGAAATAAAACACAGGGTTCTGCTGGCGCCATAGTCAAATGATACTCTTTATGTGATGAGAATTTTCACTTGGCTTGGAACGCTCTTAAAAATCGCTATGAAAACAAGGGAGTATTGGTGGACAATCAGCATAAAATATTGTTCAATATCCCAATGGCTACAGTGGAGACGAGTGATTCTGTACAAAAAACACAGTCAACTGTGAACGACTGTTTGGCCACCCTTGATGTAAAAGTTGAACATTGGGATCCCATATTGGTTTATTTAATTTCCACAAAACTTCCAGATCAGACGTTGTCCCTCTGGGAACAGTCGCTCAAGTCTCAGCGAGTTGCCTATGTGGTCTCAACTCGACGAATTTCTCATTGATAGATTTGAAATTGTTGAGCATTTATCCAGTATTCGTTTAACTAAAAATGAATATTCTCAACCGAACTCTCATGCTCAGCGTTGCCAGAATTGTTTCACCAACAACCGCTAGATTTGCCCAAAAAAAAATAGCTATAAAAGCTAAAAAATGCTAAAAAATAGCTAGAAAAAAGCTAATTTTTTTGTATCAAAAGTTACATTTTTTATTGAAATTTAACAAATTTAAAGGCTTTATTTCACTTAAAATGCATATTATTTTCATTTTAATTCTACTTCTGTGAGACTGTAACAATACCTAAGGCATATTAGCTCTGTTTGCATATTCGATACATTTTGATTACTATCACAAATTTTTTACTGGAAGTCCTTCGTTTTGTGGGAGCTACCTTCCCAACACCTCTATTTTATTTACTTGTTATTTTAAAATATTAAATAATCTAAGCATGCTTTGGATTTGGTAAAAAAATGATTTGTAATTTTTTTAAATAAAAGTTTAGTTTGGTTTTGAAATTGTGAGAAATTCGAAATACATTACTTTTATTTAAATTGTAGAAAATACCTACAGTTTAAATTTCCCAGTAAAAACAGTTTCCTTTTCTTCATGAGCTATCAAAGTGCTTTAAAAACGTGCTAACGCCAACTTAAATTTCCAAATTCAGACTCGACTTCAAGTAGAAATTATTGTATGTATACGTTTTTAAAATAAAGTTTTGAAAAACATCTTCTATTTTTGAACGCTATTTTGGTTTGTGGTCAAGATGCAAAAACTCCTAACATTTAAAGACTATTTCATTAATTCTTCCTTCTTTCATGAAAAGATACCCATTTTTAAGTTGAATCACTTAACTATAAGGACAAAACTACTTTATCGGCTTTTGGACAAGGAAAACAGTTTATATAAGAGAAATTCACAAATGCTATTATAACCAAAATTCGCGTTCGTATTTTAAGGAGATGAAATCTTTGGCCTCACGACAATATTTTTTCAGTGCACAAAGCCATTCACATTTACTATTTTAATTTAGTAATATCGTAATAACTTTAGAATATTATAATAACATAAAAAGGATAAACGAGTCAAATGCTAATATTCCCAATAATTTACTGACAGTTTATCTAAAAAATTTGTTTGGTAATAGTAGATTTAAAGTTTACGATAACTTTTATGAATATGATGAAAAAACTTTACAATAAGGTGTATTTGCTACAAAAATGCCCGCATAATGGCTGGAATCAATATTAATGTTTCAACTGAGCTTTGAAAAATGTGGAAACCCTTATTCGTGCAGCAAGGCTTGGATAAAAACTCCGTTTTATCCATATTTCAACAGAAACATGTCGAAAATAAAAAATCCAAAAATAGCTAAAAGGGTCATGAAATGCATTTTTCCCCCCGCTAAACGTCTTCAAAAAAGCCAAATCTAGCGGGAAAAAAGCTAAATTGACAACGCTGCTCATGCTGGACGTACTCAAGTGTATCACTCTCAAAAAAATTTGAATTCCTCGTGACCTTTATGCGGGAACAGCCATTCCTTGCGTATATGTCCGAAATTTCGCAACTTTTCCGAGCAAGAAAGGGTAGATTTTGTATATTAAAACAAATTTTGCAATAATTGCCTTTCTTCCTTTCATAAAAACCAGAAATGTAAAAGTAGGAACAAATGTTTTGTGTGTCAAAAGGTACATCACACTTTGCTTCATTTGAAAAGCAAGTCTTATGCGCCGACAGCAAATGAATCAATTGAAAATAGTCCAGCTTCAAAAGAACCTCAACGGGAACCACACTAGGAGTGAAAGCTTGGGCAGTGGCCCATCTACGTCGGATCTCACACGCAACACTCAAGTGCAGGCAAATTTTTCTTCCAGCAATGAGACGATTTTGCTTCGGACAGTATTAATTAAAATTGAACACCCAAAGGACTTTCCTTTCGGAAAAGGCCAGGAGCTTTCTCAAAATTCCTTATCGTAAAGCCTTATTTGACATTTACGGAATAGGAGAACAAAAACTCTCTGCCAATAAGGAATGCGAATTGGTTCTTTATTCGTCGAGATATAATCTCCGAATACCCATAACTGCAATTGTTCTGCCGAAAGTAACACAAAAGATACCTTCTGTCTCGTTTACGGTTCCAAATCTCAGCTAACTTAATGAACTTGATTTGGCGGATCCGTCTTTTAACAAGTCCTCACAAATTGACCTCATTTTAGGTAATGACTCTGAGAAGTATCTCAATATTGATGGAATCAAGAGGAACATCTGTGGAGAAGCATCTGCCTACAATACTGTTTTTGGTTGGGTGCTAAGTGGACCAATGAAAACGGAGCAAGTGCATTCTTTTTCCACTAATGTTTTGCGTTCTCTTAATGAGGTTCTCTTAAAATTCTGGGAATTGGAGGATAGTCCTACTCCCCACCCCATCTCGGTGGAGGACGAATTCTGCGAAGAATTTTATAGGAGAACTACTGTTCGTGGAACAGATGGCCGATATATGGTACGTATACCTTTCAGGAAAGAGTTTCCTGATTCCATTAATCTTGGATCGTCGAGATTCATTGCGCTCGGTCAGTTTTCTCGAATGGAACACACTTTGTCAAGGAACCCTGAGCTTCAAGTTCAATACAGCTCAGTTTTATATGAGTATTTAACATTGGGTCATATGGAAGAGACTTCGTCGGAAGAAGCATTCTCGGAGGGAAAGTGTTATTCATTTTATCTCCCTCATCACGCTGTAGTGCGACCCGAACACAAAAGTACAAAGGTGCGAATTGTATTTAATGCTCCCAGAAAATCCAAATCTGTATTTTCTCTCAATGATATACTGCTCACTGGCCCTACTCTTCAAACAGACCTTGTATCGACTGTATTGAATTGGAGGAAGTACAGATATGTCTTCAGCGATGACATTCAAAAAATTTACCGGCAAATTTTAGTACACCCAGATGATCGACCATATAAAAGAATTCTTTATCAGCAGTCATCTGATTTGCAATTGCAATTAAAGATTTCCAACTATCTACGGTAACGTTTGGTATAAACTGCGCTCCAAATTAAAGATTTCCAACTATCTACGGTAACGTTTGGTATAAACTGCGCTCCCTTTTTGACTATCCGTCCTTTGCTTCGGCTCGCATCTGACTGTGAATTACAGTTCCCAAAAGTAGCAAACACACTAAAAAAGGAAACTTATGTGGGTGACATACTTTCTGGCGGTTTTTCTTTACAAGAGAGAGTAAAGCTTCAAACTCAGTTAATACATACCCTCAAATCTGCTGAGTTTCCTCTTAAGAAAATTACTGCCAATGATGCTCAACTGCTGAATCATTTGCCTCCGGAAGACATGTACGATTCTGGCTTTTTGATTCTGACATTGAAAACAATACTCATATATATACCCCGTCTAGAACTCAATGGAGCTGAGTTACTGGACAAACTTGTTAATTATGTTTTGTCTGGTTTTGATTTCGAAGTGTGTCAGACATATCTATGGACCGATTCGTCAACGGTATTGGGCTGGTTGTCAAAGCCTCCGTGGTCTTGGGAAACGTTTGTTGCTAACCGTACCCCACTTATGACAACCCTGCGGACCTTGGTACACGTGGTTGTACACCCCAGGATCTTGTCAACTCGAAGCTATGGTGGAATGGCCCAGCATGGATTACGGCTCCTTCGTCTTCTTGGCCTGAAATGATATCCATAACACATCCGAAACTTGTACAAACACATTCAGAACTTGTACAAACTCTCCATGTTACATCGGAAATTTCGATGTTTTGAAAAGATTTTCCTCATACAGCAAGGCATTAAGAGTAGTTTGTTACATATTCCGCTTTTATCGTCGGACACATCCGGATACGAAATCTGAAACTATTTTTCCATGTATGAACCTTGCCCACAATGAAATATTACTTGTGAAGAAGAGATTAATCCTTGTATCTCAATTTCGCGAATTCAGAGACGAATGTGAGGCCGTGTTAAATGGTAATCAAGTCCCTAAGTAATCCTCTTTATGTACGCTCAATCCATTTCTTGATAGCGATCAGATTCTTCGTATTAACGGCCGATTGTCACAGTCAACAATCCCATATAACGAACGCCATCTGCACATCTCACATCTGCATAATTATTTGGCACATGCAGACTGTAACTTAATGCGCAGAATGGACCAAACTGAATTTTATATATCCAGGCTAAAATCTCGTATTAAATATATAATTCGTAAATGTAAGATCAGCGTTGTATTTAGGCATAAGGAGTGTTCACAAATGATGGCACCATTACCTCTTGATCGCTGTATTATTTCACCACTGTTACACATTACTGGAGTAGAATTCGCTGGTCCATTTGACCAAAAGGGATCGTATTTGCGAAATGCCCCTCTCACATCTGCAACATTTTTTGGCACATGCAGACTGTAACTTAATGCGCAGAATGGTCCAAACTGAATTTTATATATCCAGGCTAAAATCTCGTATTAAACATATAATTCATAAATGTAAGATCAGCGTTGTATTTAGGCATAAGAAGTGTTCACAAATGATGGCACCATTACCTCTTGATCGCGGTATTATTTCACCACTGTTTCACATTACTGGAGTAGACTTCGCTGGTCCATTTGACCTAAAGGGATCGTATTTGCGAAATGCCTCCGTGTTCGTTTGTTTCGCCACCAAAGCGGTACACTTAGAGCCATGTTCAGATTTATCTTCAGTAGCTTTCCAAGCCGCTTTTGCGCGATTCGTTGGGAGGCGATACTACCCCGAAGGGTAGTATCGGACAACGGTCGGAATTTTGTGGAGGCTAGCAGAGCGCTACTCGGGGAATTTTCTCATTTTTAAAAAACGCTGGAACAGATATATCAAACACTTATGCTACTCACGGCTTCGAATGGTGTTTCATCCCGCCTCATGCTCCTCACATGGGAGGATTGTGGGAAGCAGCTGTGAAAAGTTTCAAGCACCATTTCAGAAGAATAGTCCTCACAAACCATGAATATAAATGGGGGGATGGAGCAGGGTCAAATGAGCATCATCGGTGGACAGTATAGAGAGCTGGACACAATGCTCCAAGATTGTAGTTGTGTTTGTGGACTGTATTTGGACATGTTTAGACAGTTTATTTATATTAAAAATATAAATTTCGTGTCCAACTAGACTTCGTAATATTGCACAGTAAAAGTTCAGTAACCCTGAGAAACTTCTTCGTGCGTTCGAGAAAATACGTATTCCCTATTATTAAATTTGCTTCAGTCCATTTACGAACTCATTGGGAGTTCTTAACCATTTTGCTGGTAATGACCGTAAGTTCAACTTACTTCCACTGAGTTAATTTTGTTCATCAATAGTTAAATTTAACTAACTGTCAGTAAAATTTTCAACTACTCAATATTATGGAATTTACTTGTATTTACGACGTTCAATTTTCTGAGTGTAGACTATTCAGCCCATTGTGTTACCACAGTGGTGAACTTCTCTCTTATCACTGAGTGTTGTCCGATTCTATATTAAGCTCAATGACAAGGGACCTCCTTTTTATAGCCGAGTCCGAACGACGTTCCACATTGGAGTGAAACCACTTACAGAAGCTTTGAAACACTCAGATTGTCACCAGCATTACTGAGGTGGGCTAATCCACCACTGAAAAACTTTTTGGTGTTCGGTCGAAGCAGGAATCGAACCCACGACCTTGTGTATGCAAGGTGGGCATGCTAACCATTGCACCACGTTGGATCCCTAAGTTTTGTTAGGTAATAACACTTTGATTATGATATTTTTCATTTTAAAGAGCCTTAAATTCATTGGACGAATATGATGGAGATACAACGTGATGATGCCAATGTATCGAATGCCAAAAGTCGTCCTTTCAATAACCGCTAAAACTTTTTGATAATTTTCAAAAGTCAAAAAATTTGTTTTTCAAAGTATTGGAAAAATGAAAAAGTCGAATAATTTGAATATTGTATTTTGTATTTACATTTTGGAATAAACGAAAATCTACTTTTACTTCCACAAATATTGAAGAAGCCGACTTTTCTGTTGTTATAAAAAATCACGATCGTAGTGAAAATGTTAAATAATCATTATAAAAATATGTCCAATACTATTATTTTGCTCTTCGAATGGGATCACGACCCTCTTATTTCTTCTTCTGTGTATAGTAACCACTCGTAAAACTTTCTTCGCCAAACAAAAAAAAATATGTTTGCCCTAGTTGTGTTTGGCCTGGTTGTAACTTTTGAAACAAAAGCTAAAAGTTTTTCCATGATATTAAAATTCCCTCCATTATAAACGTAACCAGGTATTAATGTCCTGCAACAACTGGGCGGAATTAAAAAAAATCAAGAAAAAAGTGCATTACTCTCTTCATCTTATAACCATGTCCTTGTACATGTGTTCCAGCCTTCCTGCTATGGTAAGTTGGTATTTTCAGCACCCCCTCACTCCTACTCTCTTTTTCTCTGGCTAACACGCTTCTTCTCCCTTGATGCGGTTGCAATGGCTAAGTCGTTTGAATGTTAAATATTTTCGCGATGTCCTTTGGCATTCAAGATGGCATCGGTACGATGATTATCATGTTGGCGATGATGATGATGATGATGAAATTGTTGTTGTCTATTTTAGGTTTCCTCGCATCGCCCTAGTAGTCGTTTTATAGAGGAATACATTTGTGTATATTTTACGGAATGACCTCAATAACTTTGTATTTCTATACAATGAACACTTGGCCCCATCCAATTTGGCTGGTTGAGTTCTTTTCCACTTTGTATCTTTTGGTGTTGGTGTTGCCGTTCCATTGTCCTTTATTGAATGTCCTTGTTGGTCGATGCAATTTAAGCTGCCAACCAACCAACAAACAAACATTGTTCATCATTTAAGCAAAAATATGCCCATTGAATTTGTAAACAGAAAATTTGCTAAAGCTAGGCGACAAAAAGCTAGCAAGGCAAAATTCTCAGCCATGCACCACACATGCTTGCTCCCAACAAAGCCTGGATGCACAAAACTACTTGGCAAGCCAAGTATTAGGCGAAATATTTTTTAAATTTCTTGTCGAGAAAGAAGGGAGAGTGAGACGTGACCAACAAGTAAGGACTATTCCTCTTCTATAACAGTGCGTCTAAAGTTTCTTGACCGCTTTGGTAGAGGAACTTCTAAGATTTTGGTTTTGTATTAGCGGCCAGGCAAAAGTTATTCCCAATATTTCTCAATGGCTTGCTTGGTCTTGGTTGTGTGCATTTTTGGTTTTCAATCTTTAATGGCCCAGAGACAAACCCCAAGAAACAGAGAGCTTGAATGGTTGGTTTCTAGGAAAACGTCACGAAACTTGTGCCAAAGATTTGGGTCATTTTCATCAACGACAATATCAGCCATAAACTTAAAACTAGAATTATACGGAGAAGCAGCAACAAGAAAAACTGCATTGCCAAAAAAACACAACAAAAAGAAGAAAAAACTCCTTAAAAATAAGTAAAGCATCATTCCACCGAAAGAAGACCACCATAAAATCTTTACATTAAAGACTATGCTCTATTTCAACAACCTATCTTGCCGCATGGTCCAGGAGTTGGGTAAAAGTTTAATTGGATTTTTTCTTATTCGTTTTCATTTTTTCCACTTTTCTCTTCAAGCAACCACTTCAACATGGATGACATCCTCATCCTCGGCTCATGACAAAATGAAGGATTTCACAAATTAACAAAATTAACTTTTCCGAGACGAACGCTATCCATAGTAACTGGGTGAACGTATACCCTGACATTTGGTTGACGGAAATGCTGTTTAAGAGTGACCAATAAAAGAAACAGAAATACTAGAAATAAAGAATGGCTTTTTTGGGGGAAAACATAGCTTCTATCTCGATTGATGGGAGGCGGTATAAGCATATCTACACGGTTTACACTGAAAATAAAGCTGTTTTGGTTATTTCAATTATAAATAATGTCATTTTGGACGTAAAGAAGTGTTGAAAGACATTTCCTATTTTTGAACGATTTTTGGCCTTGTAGTCAAATAATTGACTATAAGATCATTTCATGTATATAAAGGTTTCCACGGAATTTTTCTTTGTGTCAAGACACCCATTTTAGACTCGAATCAACTAACTCTGTGAATAAAACGTCTTCAATTAAAAGTTTAACAACATTTGGTCAAGCAACAAACTTTTTTATCACAGAAGTATGATATTTGTATTGACATTGTCATGAAATCGTTGCTCTTATGACA
The DNA here is from genome assembly GCF_050003625.1 of Haematobia irritans. Taxonomy (NCBI): domain Eukaryota; kingdom Metazoa; phylum Arthropoda; class Insecta; order Diptera; family Muscidae; genus Haematobia; species Haematobia irritans. The sequence goes on along the minus strand of NC_134398.1, from coordinate 73,689,280 downwards.
ATATTTTTGTCAGTGTAAATTTAAATTAAAATCGGGATAGACTATTTTTGTTAAACAAAACAAAGTTATGTGATAAATTTCTGAGGAGATTGTGTGAAATATTGTTGCAAGTTTACCAATCTGATCAATGGCGAAAAGTTAATCAAATTTGTATCTTACTTCCTCTAGAGTTCCTCTTACCAGTGCTGCCAGGTGATTTCTGACCATCCCTCCAAATATTAAGAAAAAAAAACCCTAAAATTTTTAAAATTTTTTTTTCAAAAACCCCCAAAATAATTTTAGGAATGTAAATTGGTACGAATTGGTTTTCCTAATTTTGTGTAAAAAATCTTGTAGTAATACTTTTCAAATATTATATTTAACAAAGAATATCATGCATGTCAATTTAAAAAGCATGTGAAACAAAATAATTAGAATTTGTAAGTTATTTAAAACAAATTAATTAAAAAATATGTAATTATATACATTATTCGCCAAAAAAGTCTAAAATTTCTAAAACTTCTGCGGTTGCAGTGTACAAATTGTTCCAAATAATTAAATAATTTTACTTGTAAAATTATGGCACCTATCATTTAAGAAATAATCTCTGCACGAAGTAATTCTTTCCTCCTTTTTAATTGGCTTTTTGCATCTTTCCTCATACACACAGAGAAGAGATTGGTTGGAAATCGGTTGAAGCAATGACATTTTTACATTCATAATTAAATATCAATTATCCCAATCGATCTACTATATTTGCAATCACATGTTTGTCTCTACTACCATGATTCGACTATTTCAATAGATTTGCGTTTGTGATAGAAGACAAACAGTTGTAGGAACTAAATATCTTGATTTTGAATTTTTTTTTTTGAATTCGGATCACACAACCTGCCGTAATTAATTGTCGTAACTGATGGTTTTCACAACCGAATGTCTTTTAAATTATTTTTCGAATGTCATTTCTATTGAAATAATAATTTAATGTCGAAAAAAGACGTATTTTTTATGATTCCATATTAAAACGGCAGAAATATAACAATAAATTTTCTGAAGAACTGAGACATAGAAATGCACTTCTCAATGGGCAAGGAGTCAAATATGCAGGGAAATCAGATCAAGATAACGTGAGAAGTGAAAGCGCACATGATGGTAAATGAACCCCCACGATGCTACATACAAAAACCTTAAAGATTGGAAACATCAGGTACACTCAAAAAAAAGTTTACTTGGATCCAAAGATTTTGACCTTCCCTTAAGGATTTTGGTATTGATTCCGAGCCAAAGAGGCGGGTTCTTTAAAATAAAGACATTTTTTACGGACATGCCTGGCTTAAATATACGATCAAATAAATTAAAATTGGACACAGGTCTCAGTCATCGAGTTTTTATTTTCTTTTTGCGATATATTAATAACGGTATTTATGTACAAACCAATTCCAATTTCAAAATTCAAATTATGCCAGGTACTTCAAAGTAAAAACAGTTTTCTTAATGCTAAAAACAACTTTAAACCAAAGATGCAAATCCTTAAAATAAGTCTTAGCCTAAATTTAAAAATTCAATATGTCAGCTGAGTTAAAGACTATTTCTTTAAATTAAAAATGTTTTCTTTATTTTAAGGAAAATTTGCCTTACTTCAAAGATCTACAACTTCAGCAGAGAGAAGCAAAATTTCAAGATTTGTGTCCTAAATTTAATGAAAAAATTTTTGAAGCAAGGATTATAAACTTTCTTTTAATTAAAATGTCATTGTTTTAAAGAATTTTGTCCTTAGCATTGCGTAAATTTTGAGTCCTAAAATTTAAGTTGCATAATCTTCCATATTAGGTCAATATTTTTTTCAGTGTAGGTCCTGATTACTTTATATGCTCGAAAACGGATTGGGATGTATCCCAATTTTCAATTCTATATGATTAATTAGTAATTGTCATTGCATAGGAAATCGGCTACATTGCTCAATTTGTATACCATTGGTCCATTGTACTGCGGGATACCAGTTTTATATACCAAGTGATGCAGTTTCTACAGCTATTTATCCCTAGCATCGTCCAGTCTAAATGTTTAAGTGTGAAATTTATTCCCTACCGCCCAAAACAAACACCATTTGAACCAAACTTTCTCTGTTAAGATTACATCAAGTAGAGGTCTGCATCGAATAACTTTTCACTACATGTATGCAATTCGCTGTCGAATATAGTACATACACTGTACTATATTCGACAGCGCAAGTAGTGAAGTGAAGAGAACACTTGCTTGTCAAATTCCACCAAGTACTTATCTGAAACAATATGTGATCCGAAAAAAGGAACAATACAAATGTAAGTACTTGAGAAAAAGTACAACATGGATTCTCTTCACTTCACGTGGTACCACAAGTATTTCTCAGTTATGTGCGAAGCAAAACTTTCCATTATTATTAATCATTGATATGTATGTATGTCACATATTTCATATATTTATGTATGTCACACACTTACCTTAATGTTTGCCGTTCTTTATAACAAACCGAAAACATATATTTTGGAGAGTAACTGTTTTTTTTTTGTATTTCTGAAACTGCACAACGTACATGGAGTACTCTATGAAGTTTTGTTGTCGCAACATACTCGACGTGATCACTCTGAGTACACTTCAATAAGAAAGAAAGAGGAATATGTGTTTGTTGGTAGTGAAGACATCAAAGTAGCAACAAGTAGTTACTCGTGGCTTTTGGTGTTCATCAAAATGTGTACCAATTATTTTGCGACTCTCTCAAATAGATGTACTCATGTAGCAAGTACACGTGTACTCTGCATTTACAAATGGAATTGTGCAGACCTCTAATATCAAGCATCAACATGACACAAATAGGGTGGTCCGTAAATATTTGTAAACTGCTACAGTTCCGATAATACAGATTTTTACCATTTTACGTCCATATCCATATATCTAAATTGGTCCAGATGTTAATGTTATGTATTGCGATATGGAAAATTTGTTATAAGCCCTCCATACTCATACTATTTCAATCAGGCTTATGATTTCAATTCACACACACGCAAAAAATCTTTCCTCCCAAACGAGACTTTAGACAATTAAATAACGTTTACCATTTGATTTTCGCTGTGTTCTCCAAGTTTTTCTGCCGTTAATGTTGCCAGTTTTTTTCTGGTCCTTGTCCCCAACAATCTCCAATTTAAATTAAGATTCCTCCTAGAAATTAATTAATTTTTGGCATGTTTTTATGAAAAAACAAGTAAGTCTAAAGTCGGGCAGGGCCGACTATATTATACCCTTCACCCCTATGTAGGCCAAAATTTGTGTTACCATCTCAACTACTTCACATTTGCTGGAAGCTTTATAAAGGAGACAATTTTTTTACTTCTACAAAATTTAAATCGGCTAACGCTATCCAGTTAATTGGAGGAAACTTCCATTGAACATGGGTCTAAAATGTGCCATATCTAAATCTGAACCGATTTCAACCAAATTTGGCACAATTACCGATACTAAAAAACGTACTCCTTGTGCGAAATTTGAAGCAAATCACGGCAAAACCCTGGATTTTGAGGTCATATAAGTTCAAATCTGACGAAAGATATATAGGGGAGCTATATCTAAATCTGAATCGATTTTGACCATATTTGCACATACAATAGTATCGTTAAAAGTACCGCTTGTGCAAAATTTGAAGCAAATCACGGCAAAACTCTGGCTTTTGTGGCGATATAAGTTCAAATAGGACGAAAGATATATGTGGGAGCTACATCTAAATTTGAACCGATTTCAATCAAATTTACCAAGCATAGGTAGAATGTCAATGCTACCCTCTGTGCAAAATTTCACGAAGATCGGTAGTAAACTTTGGTCTCTGTGGTCATGTGAGTCTAAATCGGACTAAAGATATATATGGGAGCTATATCTAAATCTGAACCGATTTGGCTGATTTCGAGATTCATAAATATTTGGATGTACGGTATTTCAAGAAAATCGGTTGATAAACACGCTAACTATGACCAAATCGGGGATAAATATATATGGCAGCTATATCTAAATCTGTACCGATTTTTTCCAAAACCAAGAGCGATTGTCTCTGTCCCAAGAAACGGCCCTATGCCAAATTTGAGGACGATCGGACTTAAATTGCGAGCTGTACTTTGTGCACAAAATTACATATACACCCTCAAAAAAAAATCGCTTCTCTAACATATGTTCCAAACATATTTTGCAGGAAGCACATATATTATTGGATACCGCCGAAACATTAATATATTTGTTTTATGTGAGCATATTATATGTTTGGAAGCATTTTGAGTCCAAAAATAGTATATGCTTGGAAGAATTCCCCAAAGAAGATTGTATTCATTCCCTCACATAATTTTCACACCCACGAAATTTTTGAGTTCTTCGCATCTTTTTCTGTAATACAAATATGCTGTTTTTTTTTCAAATGTCTATTCTCTTGGTTCCGAATGTCTATTCTCTTTATTCCGAATACTCATTCTACTATTCAAATTAAATAATATTTAGACTTAAGCATACCAAATTTTTGGCCTTATTATAAAACAGTTTTCCGAAACAACATACAAGCAGTTTCACAGAAATTGCTCTCATTTCATTCTCTCGCTGTGTTATGTTGATATCTTTTTATTCAACCCTACCGGTTTCCATCTCTATTTCTTTCTCTATACTAACTCTCTCTCTCTCTCTCTGTGTCGCTCTCTGAATAAAGTATCACAACATATATATGTTTACTCGAAATTTGTAAATTTATATATGTTTACATTCGCACATATTATTTTTATGAAACATTCATGCCCCAAACATAATATATTCTAACATATTAACATATGTGTCCCAAACATTTTGTGTTAGTTTAGGAACATTACATGTTTGCACTTAAATATATTGTGTTTAAAAATTGTGCCCGAAACACATTTTGTTTATATCGGAACATATGAAAAACATATTTTTCTAACAGTGTACAGACAGACGGACGGACGGACAGACAGAAAGACGGACATCGCTAAAGCGACTCAGAATTTAATTCTAAGCCGATCGGTATACTAAAAGATGGGTCTATGACCACTATTTCTTGGCGTTACATACAAATGCACAATCTAATTATACTCTGTACCACAGTAGTGGTGAAGGGTATACATATGTTTTACAATCAAACAATGGACGCTATTGAAATCTTAAACTTGATAAAATCCGTGAAGGTGATTAAAATCGGTGAGGTTGAATTTAATCGTGAATGTGAATATGTTCGTGAGTGTGATTTTTTGTGTCTCTATTTTACAGTGAGTTTGCATTTTATCGTGAATGTGAATTTTTATCGTGAGCGTGATTCGGAGAAATTTTACGCACGCACAATCACATTTTTATTTTTACTCACGCACAACAAATTTTTGTTTAGTCCCGTTCACGCAAATTCACGAGATTTACTTTAAATTTTATTCACGACTTCGCGTGAATAAAAAAAAAAAACAAAATATAACAAAATAAAAAAAAAAAAACAAATTATAACAAAACATCGTGCTCAAACTAATCCACCAATACAATGTCAAGAAGACCGATATATATGGCGTCTCCCCTTTTTACGATTCCTTCCACATCAACGCCGCATTTCTCATCACTGGGACATCCTAATCGATGTTCAAAATTTGTTCAATATCATTGTTTGTCAAATCCTTTCCTTTAGATCTCATGTCTAAAATAAAACAAGTAAGGAAAGTCTAAAGTCGGACGGGGCCCACTATATTATACCCTGCGCCACTTTGTAGATCTAAATTGTCGATACTACATCACATCTGTCAAATGTGTTGGGGGCTATTTATAAAGGTTTGTCCCAAATACATACATTTAAATATCACTCGATCTGGACAGAATTTGATAGACTTCTACAAAATCTATAGACTCAACTAGGGTGGAACACAATGTTAGTAAAAAAATATGGAAAACATTTAAATCTGAAGCAATTTTAAGGAAACTTCGCAAAAGTTTATTTATGATTTATCACTCGATATATATGTATTAGAAGTTTAGGAAAATTAGAGTCATTTTTACAACTTTTCGACTAAGCAGTGGCGATTTTACAAGGAAAATCTTGGTATTTTGACCATTTTTGTCGAAATCAGAAAAACATATATATGGGAGCTATATCTAAATCTGAACCGATTTCAACCAAATTTGGCACGCGTAGCAACAATGCTAATTCTACTCCCTGTGCAAAATTTCAACTAAATCGGAGCCAAAAATTGGCCTCTGTGGTCATATGAGTGTAAATCGGGCGAAAGCTATATATGGGAGCCATATATATATCTGAACCGATTTCAACCAAATTTGGCACGCATAGCTGCAATGCTAATTCTACTCCCTGTGCAAAATTTCAACTAAATCGGAGCAAAAATTGGCCTCTGTGGTCATATGAGTGTAAATCGGGCGAAAGCTATATATGGGAGCTATATCTAAACCTGAACCGATTTCAACCAAATTTGGCACGCATAGCTACAATGCTAATTCTACTCCCTGTGCAAAATTTCAACCAAATTGGGGTAAACTCTGGCTTCTGGGACCGTATTAGTCCATATCGGGCGAAAGCTATATATGGGAGCTATATCTAAATCTGAACCGATTTCTTCCAAAATCAATAGGGATCTATTCCGAGCCAAAACACATACTTGTGCCAAATTTGAAGTCGATTGGACTAAAACTGCGACCTAGACTTTGATTAAAAAATGTGTTCACGGACAGACGGACATCGCCATATCGACTCAAGAGCCCACCCTGAGCATTTTTGCCAAAGACATCATGTGTCTATCTCGTCTCCTTCTGGGTGTTGCAAACATATGCACTAACTTATAATACCCTGTTCCACAGTGTGGAGCAGGGTATAAAAATGTAAATTTACTACCTTAATTCCCCATGTTGCCCACAGTCAACTTCACAACTTTAAAAATTACTCACCTGTTTTTTTTGCTATTCTTAACAGGTTGGCTGATAAGTCCCCGGTCTGACACATAGATGGCGTCGCTAGTATTAAATGCATATTGTTTTTATATAGTACCAACCTTCGAATGACTCGCGTCAAAATTTGACGTCTGTAAGCCAATTAGTTTGTGAGATAGAGCGTCTTTTGTGAAGCAACTTTTGTTATTGTGAAAAAAATGGAAAAAAAAGGAATTTCGTGTTTTGATAAAATACTGTTTTCTGAAGGGGAAAAATACAGTGGAAGCAAAAACTTGGCTTGACAATGAGTTTCCGGACTCTGCCCGAGGGAAATCAACAATAATTGATTGGTATGCAAAATTCAAGCGTGGTGAAATGAGCACGGAGGACGGTGAACGCAGTGGACACCCGAAAGAGGTGGTTACCGACGAAAACATCAAAAAAATCCACAAAATGATTTTGAATGACCGTAAAATGAAGTTGATCGAAATAGCAGAGGCCTTAAAGATATCAAAGGAACGTGTTGATCATCAATATTTGGATATGCGGAAGCTCTGTGCAAAATGGGTGCCGCGCGAGCTCACATTTGACCAAAAACAACAACGTGTTTATGATACTGAGCGGTGTTTGCAGCTGTTAACTCGTAATACACCCGAGTTTTTCCGTCGATATGTAACAATGGATGAAACATGGCTCCATCACTACACTCCTGAGTTCAATCGACAGTCGGCTGAGTGGACAGCGACCGGTGAACCGTCTCCGAAGAGTGGAAAGACTCAAAAGTCCGCTGGAAAATTAATGGCCTCTGTTTTTTTGGGATGCGCATGGAATAATTTTTATCGATTATCTTGAGAAGGGAAAAACCATCAACAGTGACTATTATATGGCGTTATTGGAGCGTTTGAAGGTCGAAATCGCGGCAAAACGGCCCCATATGAAGAAGAAAAAAGTGTTGTTCCACGACGACAACGCACAGAACGATGGCAAAAATTCATGAAATGGGCTTCGAATTGCTTCCCCACCTACCGTATTCTCCAGATCTGGCCCCAGCGACTTTTTCTTGTTCTCAGACCTCAAAAAGATGCTCGCAGGGAAAAAGTTTGGCTGCAATGAAGAGGTGATCGCCGAAACTGAGGCCTATTTTGAGGCAAAACCGAAGGAGTACTACCAAAATGGTATCAAAAAATTGGAAGGTCGTTATAATCGTTGTATCGCTCTTGAAGGGAATTGAATAGTAAAAACGAATTTTGACAAAAAATGTGGTTTTCTTTGTTAGACCGGGGACTTATCAGCCAACCTGTTAGATCCACAAATATTTTATTTGATATGTACTACATCAGAGTTAATAAAAACCGTTTCCGAATTCTTTCTTGAGGCACATGCGTACTAATGAAAATAAACTTGCTAATTGACAACCAAATTAGATGTTTTTTATTCAACTTAAAGAGAACACTTGTAGCTTTCGATACCGTTACAGCTTTATGAAGAAAAAAAAAACAACGCTGACAGTTAGTCTCAAAACACAAGAAATTGCCTGCAGGCAACTTTAGGGTCGAAAGGGTTAAGCATGTCAAACTTGATCCATATATGTATATGTCTATCCGATTTAAGCAAATCTATCCAGACACAAACCTTAAGTGGTGATTTGTATTGTAGTCATATCCTATACACTGTAATTTCTTTTCAAATGTTGTCCAAAACTCACAGTTGACCACCTATCTGCGCGAGATCTAGCATATATCCTTGTAAAATCACCAGTGCTACACGCAGAGAAGGAATATGATCACCTCAAACCTGTTTCGTTTAAAAGATTTTCCATTACTTCTGGTGCTATTATCACCCGATTTTTCTAAATGTTTAATAAATTTTTGAGACTGAATGATATATGTTTAGATATTGTATATCAGTCCGTTTTTTGTATGGTTTAAATGAAGACATCATATCAATTTTTTTTGGTCGTCTTCGCCTGATGTCCTTTAAGCTACATAAATATAAATTTTGACAGTTTTCTTCGTATAATATTTAATGCGATGATATATCTGGATCTTATTTTAAACTTTTTCTTCCATCTAATTTTACAATTATTAATCGAGCTTTATGGACAGATTTAGATTAAGGAACATGATTAATAGAGTCATTGAAAAGAAAACGCCAGATACAAATCTATACACGCCTGGACTGTACATGTTTCGATTCGGGCGAATGAATCTTTCCACAGGCATATCTGGCTGAAAATTGTCAACGGAACGAAATCTTACTTTTTAGTTTTTGTAGCTTACATAAGTATTTTAGTGTTTTATTATTTAAGTATAATTAACATTTTAGTATGTTTCCCACACGCTCACAAAAAATCGCTTCTGTAACATATACTCCCAAACATATTTTGCTTCAAGCATATACATTTTTGGGTATTGCCCAAACATTTATATGTTTGATCTCTTCCAATATATAATATGTTTGAAAGCATATTGGTCTAAACAATATATGTTTGGGTAGTCTAAGTTCCAAACATTTTGTATTTTTGCATCCAAATTCAATAATGTTGTCTTCCAAAAAACAATATGTTATTATGTGAACATATAATATGTTTGGAAGCATTTTGCACCCAAAAATATTATATGCTTAAAAAAAATTCTCCCAAACAATATTGTGCTCAAAATTTTATTTATTTATTTATATATTTACAATCATAATGAATTATGAAAATAAACAGGTAATATAGGTGCTAACAACATAGGTTTTCGACCTGAATGCTCAAAATTTAGTTTCTGCCCAATTGTATATTCCCCCACATCTTTCTCACTTCGACGAGATTTTTTAGTTCTTAGTATCTTTTTATGTAATACAAACATTGTAGAAGAAATTATCCAATTGTATGATTTTTTTATTTTAATTTTACCTTTTGCCGGACGGGGATTCGACCAGCGGACCACACAGTTTGTAAGGATCAAAGAAGTAGCTGATCAATTGCCCAAGGAAAAATAAAATCTTAATTTTGATATAACAAGCAACAACCACCAACTTAATTCAATATCGCTCCCTGTTAAATAGCGCTCCAAGCTACTAAACACATATATGTTTATAGGCTATTTCTAAATTAATATATGTTTGCATTCAAGCATATTGTATTTACAAACATTTTATGTCCCAAACATAATATGTTCTAACATATTAACATATATGTCCCAAACATGTTATGCTAGTTTATGAACATTATATGCTTGCACTCAAAAATATTGTGTTTAAAAATTTGTGTTCCAAACATATAATGTTTATAGCCAAACATATGAAAAACAGTCTTTTTCATCCGTGCACTCGTGAACTAAAACTTATGAAAAAGTCCTGTTGGAACTAGGTTAAAATAAAATAGATAATTTTATTTTAACCACACCCTCAAAAAAAGAGCTTCTTTAACATATGTTCCAAACCTATTTTGCAGGAAGCACATATATTATTGGATACTGTCGAAACATTAATATGTTTGTTTTATGTGAACATATTATATGTTTGGAAGCATTTTGAGCCCAAAAATATTATATGCTTGGAAGAATTTTTCCCAAAGACAAAGGGAATGAGCACATCCCTAACATACTCGTAATTTGCACTTCCACGAAATAAAGGGTGATTTGTTAAGAGCTTGATAACTTTTTTTAAAAAAAAAACGCATAAAATTTGCAAAATCTCATCGGTTCTTTATTTGAAACGTTAGATTGGTCCATGACATTTACTTTTTGAAGATAATTTCATTTAAATGTTGACCGCGGCTGCGTCTTAGGTGGTCCATTCGGAAAGTCCAATTTTGGGCAACTTTTTCGAGCATTTCGGCCGGAATAGCCCGAATTTCTTCGGAAATGTTGTCTTCCAAAGCTGGAATAGTTGCTGGCTTATTTCTGTAGACTTTAGACTTGACGTAGCCCCACAAAAAATAGTCTAAAGGCGTCAAATCGCATGATCTTGGTGGCCATTTCTTGAGATGAATTGTTCTCCGAAGTTTTCCCTCAAAATGGCCATAGAATCGCGAGCTGTGTGGCATGTAGCGCCATCTTGTTGAAACCACATGTCAACCAAGTTCAGTTCTTCCATTTTTGGCAACAAAAAGTTTGTTAGCATCGAACGATAGCGATCGCCATTCACCGTAACGTTGCGTCCAACAGCATCTTTGAAAAAATACGGTCCAATGATTCCACCAGCGTACAAACCACACCAAACAGTGCATTTTTCGGGATGCATGGGCAGTTCTTGAACGGCTTCTGGTTGCTCTTCACTCCAAATGCGGCAATTTTGCTTATTTACGTAGCCATTCAACCAGAAATGAGCCTCATCGCTGAACAAAATTTGTCGATAAAAAAGCGGATTTCTGCCAACTTTTCTAGGGCCCATTCACTGAAAATTCGACGTTGTGGCAGATCGTAAGTCTATTCATGATGAAATGTCAAAGCATACTGAGCATCTTTCTCTTTGACACCATGTCTGAAATCCCACGTGATCTGTCAAATACTAATGCATGAAAATCCTAACCTCAAAAGAATCACCCTTTATTTTAGTTCTTGGCACCTTTTTCTGTAATACAAATAATGTTGAACAAATTATTCACTTTTGTAAATTTTTTTTAAATTTTACCTTTCGCCTGCACGGAGAATCGAACCGAGGACCATACAGTTTGTAAGCCAACACACTATCCACTGGGCAACGTAGCTGTTATAGTCACCACAGTATAGATCTGGCTGGGAGAGATAACTCAATTTTGGGCTCTTTATGCTAACTCCTTATGGAGAAAACATTTGAGAATTTTCCTTTTACAAATTGAATCATTTTTTCTCCCACTGTACATCATCTTTTCATATACCTTAATCTTATTTTTTATTTCGTTTTGTTACACATTTAGGAGAAAGAACTCCCTAGCTACGCCAATGTCTATACCACTAATACATAAATTTCACTCGGGGAATCTTAAACTCAATTTTGCGCAATTGCATTAAAATTGCTTAGCTTTAAATATTCACATATTATTTACTAACATTGTGCTTCGTTCCAAAACATTAGCTGATTTAAAACTTAAGTCTAGAGATTTTGTAATTTAAAATTTAAGTCTAGAGATTTTGTAATAGTTTTAAAAATTTGTCAGTTCAGATTTAAATGTACGTTTATAAGAATATAAACTTTTACAATTTTGAAGAATTTGGGATGGTATAAACAATTTTGGTGTACAAAGTGGTGAAGGGTATACCTCTAGAGTTACTCACAATTCCATACTATTTGTAAATAAATCATACACAGAAAAAAAAACAGTAAACTGTTTTATAGCAAGAATGGACTACCTCATACGAAAATTGAACTAAATTATACTCCACATTTTGAGATTTCCACAAAGCGTTGTTAAAACCAGGAAATTTTACTACCCTGATGTACTTTTTAACTACAATCCACGAAATTACACCCTCCCGCTTCGGTGTCACTTGACTATTCATGCATAGAAAAGTTTTAGGATTATTACACCTGCCCCAAAAGATCATCGACTGATTGATCTTAATGCGACTATGACAGAGCATCTATAAAAATAAGGAACCGAAACTATAGTATACCCAAAAGTCATAAATCGACTCACAGCTCAGGGCCAACAATTCCATGGAATCATCATCAAATTTGTAGCTTTGTTGATATACTTTTGCCATATCGTCGAAATTTATTTACTCTGTCACTTGAAGTGATGATTGTCATGGGAGATAAATAGAAGTATGGGTCATGGAGGTAAGTAGGAGGGGCAATAGAGATTACGTTGTCTATATTTCGATGGACGCTGGTCAGTGATGTGGCAATGGTTGAAATTACAGCTAAGGTGAAATGCCCAACACAAGGTGTTATTTGGGTTGTTTAGAGATGCCTAGGGGTTTGTATGTGTGTGAATATTTCTTCGGTCTATTCTCGAAATGGCACAAAATTAAAATGACCCGTGTCAGTATTACACATTTTCCACATGAGCGGCAGTAAAGACAACAATCAAAGCACAAAATTAAACTCAACAGCGTCAACATCCAGCATTCAACCATTCATTTATCCTCTTCAGGTGCTTTGCACCTCTGTGTGCCTATAGGAGTAGAGCTTCCAGTTTACTCACCCCTACCTCTCTCTCTCTCACTATCTGATTCTTTCTACGTTGCCAAGGCAAAGACAAATAAAGCGAGACTACTTTTGTTGTTGCCCCACATATTCACCAGGTAAATTAGAGGCAGCAAACAGTCTAAAACATTTCCAAAGCTAATGCCGCTACAAATTAAATGTGCCCACCTATCACTCCTCACAACTGCTTCATGGTGTATTGTCCTTCTCTACCTTTTTTTGGTGAAAGTGTCCCATTTTTGTAATGTTTGTACTTTGTTCTTGGGTGAATTTTTGTATCGGTGGATTTGGTTGTAGTTAAAGCCAACGAACGACCAGAGCATACCAGCGATGGAAATAAGGATATCAGGTGATGTATAAAGCTCTTGAGTACACAGAGTGAACGAAACATCAATGGGCCCGAATGTATGTGAGGTTTTCCATATTGTGTGATATAAATCCATAACTTTGAAGGCAGTACAAAATGAGAACAAAAGTGGGTTTGATGTGAATACCATGAGGTTAAGCTATAGTTATCAGATTTTTGCAAGAACTTCATACTTGGAAGAACTCTAAGAGTAGAATAACCGGGAAAACGTTTATTCGGTTCTTTTAAGGTGTAACTTATAAAGTAATCCAAAGGATCCGAAAAAGAATTACTTCCGTCCCATGACAAGTCTATATAAAATTCATTGTGATGATGGATTTGCACTACTTCCAGATCCAAAACCGAAACCGGTTAACCGGATAATGAAAACAAATGCATTTTCCGTTAATCGCGAAAAACGTGTTTGGCAATCCGTTTCCTATATTTCAATGAAATTTCTATCTATTTTGTCATATATTTCTTCTGAAAGTCGAACTTTTTGTAGAGTGGTACTGAATATGACAAACAACTGACTACTTACACTGCAAAAAGTATTGACCTAATATGGAAGATTATGCAACTTAAATTTTAGGACTCCAAATTTACGCAATGCTAAGGACTAAATTCTTTAAATCAATGAAATTTTAATTAAAAGAAAGTTTATAATCCTTGCTTGAAAATTTTTTTTCATTAAATTTAGGACACAAATCTTGAAATTTTGCGTCTCTCTGCTGAATTTGTAGATCTTTGAAATAAACCAAATTTTCCTTAAGAAATCGTCTTTAACTCATCTGACATATTGAATTTTTAAATTTAAGATAAAAACGCTTCAAATATAGGCTAAGACTTATTTTAAGGATTTGCCTCTTTGGTTCAATTTTTTTAGCATTAAGAAAGCTGCTTTTACTTTGAAGTACCTGGCATAATTTGGATTTTGAAATTGGAATTTGTTTGTACATAAATACCTTTATTAATATATTGCAAAAAGAAAATAAAAACTCGATGACTGAGATCTGTGTCCAATTTTAATTTATTTGATCGTAGATTTAAAGCCAGGGAGGTCCGTAAAAATGTCTTTATTTTAAAGAAGCCGCATCTTTGGCTCGGAATCAATACCAAAATCCTTAAGGGAAGGTCAAAATCTTTGGATCCAAGTAAACTTTTTTTTGAGGGTACAACACGTTTTCACTAAGCAGCACAAAACAATCTTTTTCCCTTTTCATATGATGATTTCGCATTATTCGAAAAAGCTAAAGAGTTAAATTGAGTATCTTGCACCAAAAAAAAAAAAAAAATTACTCTAGGACGAAATTCGGCTTTGGTTTCAGAACAAATAAACCTGAATTTATTAGAAAGGATATGACCATTGTCACAAACGTTTTTTATTGGCTTCTGAGGAAAAACTATCGAGTCAAAAAAATCAGTTCGTCTAAAATTTCGTTCCTCAGAAAAGAAAAATGTTATAAAGGGTGATTCTTTTGAGGTTAGGATTTTCATGCATTAGTATTTGACAGATCACGTGGGATTTCAGACATGGTGTCAAAGAGAAAGATGCTCAGTATGCTTTGACATTTCATCATGAATAGACTTACGATCTGCCACAACGTCGAATTTTCAGTGAATGGGCCCTAGAAAAGTTGGCAGAAAATCCGCTTTTTTATCGACAAATTTTGTTCAGCGATGAGGCTCATTTCTGGTTGAATGGCTACGTAAATAAGCAAAATTGCCGCATTTGGAGTGAAGAGCAACCAGAAGCCGTTCAAGAACTGCCCATGCATCCCGAAAAATGCACTGTTTGGTGTGGTTTGTACGCTGGTGGAATCATTGGACCGTATTTTTTCAAAGATGCTGTTGGACGCAACGTTACGGTGAATGGCGATCGCTATCGTTCGATGCTAACAAACTTTTTGTTGCCAAAAATGGAAGAACTGAACTTGGTTGACATGTGGTTTCAACAAGATGGCGCTACATGCCACACAGCTCGCGATTCTATGGCCATTTTGAGGGAAAACTTCGGAGAACAATTCATCTCAAGAAATGGCCACCAAGATCATGCGATTTGACGCCTTTAGACTATTTTTTGTGGGGCTACGTCAAGTCTAAAGTCTACAGAAATAAGCCAGCAACTATTCCAGCTTTGACAACAACATTTCCGAAGAAATTCGGGCTATTCCGGCCGAAATGCTCGAAAAAGTTGCCCAAAATTGGACTTTCCGAATGGACCACCTAAGACGCAGCCGCGGTCAACATTTAAATGAAATTATCTTCAAAAAGTAAATGTCATGGACCAATCTAACGTTTCAAATAAAGAACCGATGAGATTTTGCAAATTTTATGCGTTTTTTTTTTTTTTTAAAAAGTTATCAAGCTCTTAACAAATCACCCTTTATATGCAATGTATACACAAAGCACTGGAGAGGTATAGTCGGACATCTATTATCAGTAAAGGCGTAATTTCAGTTTCGCAGGAAATGGAAATATTTGTAGAGGAAGCACCTTAACAGCAATTAATTTTTCGATTACAATGAATAAAAATATTGTTTTTTTAGAATAAAATGGATGTGTAAAATTCATTTTCACAAATTTTTATTGTTTTGGTTTTAACAGATCAACCGGTTTTGAGCAAAACAAAAAACCGAAACCCGGTTTTTAAAAAAGTTGGCATTTTCGGATAAACCGAAAACCGACATTTGAAAAAATCCGGTTATTGGGACACCCTAACTGTATGTAATGCAAAGATTCTCTGTTTACTTTGTATTATATGTATTACTCGGTTTTAACGAATAAATACTTCGGTTTCATTTGATATTTGGTAAAATGGAGTATTTATACTTTATTCTTTGGTATGCGAAGTATCAGGTACATCAGTACAGATTTATATATTGCTCTCACGTCATCCATAGCATCCATATTGTGTGGCCATATTTGCCTAATTTAAAAAAATCTTTTTTATTTTGATAAAAAAGCAACATATATCTTGGGATATTCCAAAGGATGGACATACGGTAATTCATGACTGATATTTCTTCCTGATATTTATACCATCGCAGTTTTATAATATGACTATACTATGAGGGCAGTTCGGCAACTTCTTAGCCTAGCACAAAAAGCGCGGTATAAACAGAAAAAAGTTAAATGTTTTGGAAACATCCATCTCTGTTATGAACACATGTTAAATTGTGTTTCGATCTGACAACTCCTTCATATAGAAACAGGTGTTCCAAAAAAGACGCATCCGCAATTTTTTTAAAATGGAAAAATTAGAAATACGTGCTGTCATTAAATTTGTACACAAAAAAGATTTATCGGGACAAGAAATTATGGTGAATGTGTTAAGTGAAAGTGCTGCTTCATATGCAACAGTAAAAAAATGGGTTGCTGAATTTAAACGTGGTCGTACAAGCATTGAAGATGAACCACGTAGTGGACGTCCAAAAACAGCAGCAACAACAGAAATTGTAGCCAAAGTGCATGATATGGTATTAATTGATCGACGAATAAAAGTGCGTGAAATTGCTAATATCATGGGCATCTCAAATGATCGAGTCCATTTAATTTTGCATGAAGAACTACAGATGAAAAAGCTTTCTGCAAGGTGGGTGCCGCATTTGTTAACAGACGATCAAAAACGCATAAGAATGAACATTTCTCAAGCTTGTTTGGATCGTTTTAAGCGAAATAAAATGGATTTTAAGCGTCGTTTCATAACTGTTGATGAGACATGGATCCACCACTATACTCCAGAGACAAAAGAACAATCCAAACAATGGACTAAAGCTGGAGGAAGTGCCCCAAAGAAGGCAAAAACAATTCAATCGGCTGGTAAGGTTACGGCAACGGTTTTTTGGGCATTTAAAGGAATTTTATTGATTGACTATCTGCAAAAGGGTAAAACAATAAATTCAGAGTACTATTGCAACCTTTTGGATCAATTAAATTACAAATTCGAGAAAAACGTCCTGGCTTACAACACAAACAAAATTTTTTTCATCAAGACAACGCACCAGCGCACAAAAGTGTTTTAACAATGGCTAAAATCAACGAATTAAAGTACGAGTTGCTTGACCACCCACCTTATTCTCCTGATTTAGCTCCCAGTGACTTTTACTTGTTCCCAAATCTAAAAAATCTTTGCTGGCAAGCGTTTTACCTCAAATGAAGATGCAATTACAGTTGTAAACCACTATTTTGAAGACCTTGAGGAAAACTATTTTAATCAAGGGATATAATTGCTAGAAAAGCATTGAACTAGGTGTATTGAAGCTTCAGGAGATTGAAAAATAAAAATATTTTTGAAAAACGAACTATTTTCATTGATAGGCTAAGAAGTTTCCAAACCGCCCTCGTAGGTTTAATATTTAACAATTTATACTTATATTCTAAGATAAATTATTACAATAAATAAATTTTATCAAAAGTATTAATGCTATACAAACGTCTTACATTTTTTGTCAAAACTGACATTGAAACTAGTAATTATTATTAATTTTGTTATTTTCTCTTTGCAGAGTCCGAAATTGGGCATTGAAATTTGGCGTCGATTTGTGGGAATTTGGAAGACAATTCACAAAAATGAATGAAATCAAGAGCGTAAGTACAACTTTAATAATATTACATTGTATATCCAACCAAACCACAATGAAGTTAGTTTGTTGCAAATCTGTCATATTCAGATATGCTCACAACAAAGTTTGGTGATGGGATCTTTAAAATAATTAGAAGGGGAGATCTTTAAATTGATTTTTTTATGTCAAATAACAAAAAGTAAATGAATATATTTCTCTCATGGAAATTGGAATTGTATTAATGTTCCGACTATCTCATATAAAAACCACTTAAAAAGTTAGCAAAACAACACATTTTTTATGAGCAATAATTACCTGTAAGAAAAAAAAAAATATGACATAAAAATTGTATTTTGTAGAGTTTCTATAATGAAGCAAGTGCATTATGTAGGATTAGATTGAAAAGAGGCGTCGCAACTTCTTTGCATTATGTCAACAATCGAATTTTATACCCTCCATCATAGGATGGGGGTATACTAACTTTGTCATTCCGTTTGTAATAGTTCGAAATATTGGAAATTAGGACTAACTTTAGAAGAATATTTTAAAAATAATACTATATCTTGCCATAGGCTACCCAGCTAGCATTTTTGTCGTTTTTTAAGCACTTTCGAGTCTTTTTCGAGTCTACTTGGCGATTAAAAAGGCAGAATATGAGCTCATTTTATGAACATAAAAGACTCTTTTGTCGGGAGAAAAACGTGACTACCCGCGACTCTTCTTTATAAATCATTTATGAGTCTTCTTCTATAATATTTTAGAGTCTTTTTCGACTAATTTTTTAGTAGCATTAAAGTCTTTTTTGAATCGTTTTTTGATCAGTTTTAGTCTTAATATACCTCATCTGCGATTCTTTTCCGAGTCGTTTTTCAATTATGATTATAATCCCTTACGAGCCTTTAATTGATCACATATTACTCTATTTATGAGTCACTTATGAGTCATTTAATAGTCATATTTCTAATCGCAAATGACTCTTCTAAGTGCATTTTTGAGTCGGTTTTCTGAACCCTTTCCCTTTAATTAATAATACGTGTTTTTTTATTAATATAAATATTTGTATTATAATTATTTTAATTAAAATACTTAGTATTTAATAACAAAATTATAAATAACAATCATTTGTTAATATATCTTTAAATGAAAAAAAAAAACAATTAATTTTAATAAAATTAAATAAAAAAATATATATACTTAATCACTTCTTTTCGTTTTTGTCAAACGATCCTTAGCATGAACAAAATGTTTTTGTAATACGACATTCATTTCCCTGTCTGTCGTTTCGTATTTAAGATGACATATATCTAAAAATATATAAGTGATTTTCTTGTAATAAAATTTAATTATTATTTGTATTATATATATTTACTTACTTTTAATTAAAGTTATTATGAAAGATTTTTCAGCACTGGGCTTAGTGCTAGTCCCCTTCCAGCCATATAATGTAGCCAGTTCATCGGAATATACTTTCCGAACTGAATATCTTAAAAATTGTGCGTGTCCTTCTCCGCCGGTTTTTGCTGTAACCTCTTTCTAAAAAATGTAAACAGTGTTAAGAAAAATTATAAATTATCAATTTTATTTGTTAGTTTGTTTCGTCGTCTTTCATACTTACAATTTGTTTCAGCTTTTCTTCATTTTCCTGTAGCAAATTCTCAAATTCATTTAAATCGTTTTTATTATTAAATGGAAGTTTCTGACAATATTTCTGACAATATTATAGAGATTGCCCCGTTAAAATTGTGATTTAAATATAAAAACACTTGCAATAACTCTGTAAGATCATTATTTGATCACCAAAAGTACTCGAAGATGACTCCTTTAGACGATTTTAAATCGAACACATTTTATGCCCATTAGCGCGAGTCATTTTCGTGCCATTTGTGGTCCCGTAACTGTTTAAGCAGTTTTTGATTACCAAAAGTACTCGAAGATGACTCCTCTAGACGGTTTTTGTTAGATTTTTGTTATTTTTTGTTGTATTTTATAACGAACTCATTTTACGCCCATTAGCGCGAGTCATTTTCGTATCGTATTATAATCACATAACTGACATATCAGTTTTTGATCTCCTAAAGTACTCGAATATGACTCATTTACATGATTTTTGTTAAAACAATCACCCAAATGCTAGCTGGGCCCAGCTAGCATTTTTGTCGTTTTTTAAGCACTTTCGAGTCTTTTTCGAGTCTACTTGGCGATTAAAAAGGCAGAATATGAGCTCATTTTATGAACATAAAAGACTCTTTTGTCGGGAGAAAAACGTGACTACCCGCGACTCTTCTTTATAAATCATTTATGAGTCTTCTTCTATATTATTTTAGAGTCTTTTTCGACTCATTTTTTAGTAGCATTAAAGTCTTTTTTGAATCGTTTTTTGATCAGTTTTAGTCTTAATATACCTCATCTGCGATTCTTTTCCGAGTCGTTTTTCAATTATGATTATAATCCCTTACGAGTCTTTAATTGATCACATATTACTCTATTTATGAGTCACTTATGAGTCATTTAATAGTCATATTTCTAATCGCAAATGACTCTTCTAAGTACATTTTTGAGTCGGTTTTCTGAACCCTTTCCCTTTAATTAATAATACGTGTTTTTTTATTAATATAAATATTTAATATTAATATTTGTATTATAATTATTTTAATTAAAATACTTAGTATTTAATAACAAAATTATAAATAACAATCATTTGTTAATATTTCTTTAAATGAAAAAAAAAAAAAAACAATTAATTTTAATAAAATTAAATAAAAAAATATATATATACTTAATCACTTCTTTTCGTTTTTGTCAAAAAATCCTTAGCATGGACAAAATGTTTTTGTAATACGACATTCATTTCCCTGTCTGTCGTTTCGTATTTAAGATGACATATATCTAAAATTATATAAGTGATTTTCTTGTAATAAAATTTAATTATTATTTGTATTATATATATTTACTTACTTTTAATTAAAGTTATTATGAAAGATTTTTCAGCACTGGGCTTAGTGCTAGTCCCCTTCCAGCCATATAATGTAGCCAGTTCATCGGAATATACTTTCCGAACTGAATATCTTAAAAATTGTGCGTGTCCTTCTCCGCCGGTTTTTGCTGTAACCTCTTTCTAAAAAATGTAAACTGTGTTAAGAAAAATTATAAATTATCAATTTTATTTGTTAGTTTGTTTCGTCGTCTTTCATACTTACAATTTGTTTCAGCTTTTCTTCATTTTCCTGTAGCAAATTCTCAAATTCATTTAAATCGTTCCATTTAATAATAAAATGGAAGTTTCTGACAATATTTCTGACAATATTATAGAGATTGCCCCGTTAAAATTGTGATTTAAATAAAAAAAACACTTGCAATAACTCTGTAAGATCATTATTTGATCACCAAAAGTACTCGAAGATGACTCCTTTAGACGATTTTAAATCGAACACATTTTATGCCCATTAGCGCGAGTCATTTTCGTGCCATTTTTTGGTCCCGTAACTGTTTAAGCAGTTTTTGATTACCAAAAGTACTCGAAGATGACTCCTCTAGACGGTTTTTGTTAGATTTTTGTTATTTTTTGTTGTATTTTATAACGAACTCATTTTACGCCCATTAGCGCGAGTCATTTTCGTATCGTATTATAATCACATAACTGACATAGCAGTTTTTGATCTCCTAAAGTACTCGAATATGACTCATTTACATGATTTTTGTTAAAACAGTCACCCAAATGCTAGCTGGGTACTGTTACCACAATCCAAGTAATTCGATTATGGATGACACACTAATAGAAAAAATTGCTTTCCACAATTGTGAATGGACGGTGACAAAATGAAACGGAAATGTTCACTAAAAATTAAAACGGAATGTTAACGATTTCCTCCACGGGCGTTCACGATTTCATGAACGGCACTCGTTTGTCTTTGGCCATGGAAAATCTTAAAATATTCGTTAGATGTTGTTATGTGAACTCAGCCGGCGGTGCAATGTGCTAAGGCGACTGTTAACGCGTATGGTGCAGAAATCAGGTTCGAGTCACGGTAGCGGAAACCTGTTTTTAATTTTGTTTATAAATTCGTAAGCATACGTTTTCAGATCAAGAACGCTGGTTGTTGTTTTGACAACGCATGGTGTCATTTTAACATTGTCAGCTTGACCAGGTATGTTCTCAGTTTGACAACACGTGTGTGTTTATTCACTTTCATGAACGGGTCGTTTTGAAATTACCACGCTGTTCATGATTTTGTCTATGGGTGCAGTCTTTAGTATAACTTTGTACAGTCAAAAAAGTGAACTCTCTATTTCACTAAAGCCAATTTAACTTTATTTTAGTTCATGGAATTATTATGTTTGGTGGAAGTTTCCTTTACTCTAATAATTTTTTGTGTTCGTTAGTTAAATTAACTAAAGCCGAGGAAAAAAATATACTGAAATGAAACATAAAGCTTAACTAAATTCGTGTCTTCCACAAAATAGTTCAGAATTTCTTTAAATTTGTAAATTTTACCAAAAATGAGTCATGAACTTCGTATGTCACTAAAGACATTCTTGCAATTTTGAACTCCAAGTTTTTCCTTCAAACTACAAAATTTTCTTTAACAAGTGAAAAAACTTAGTTACGTCTAATAAATTTTCTTGAATTTGTCAAAAAATATTTACTTATTTTTATGACATCGGCGTGATGCCAACGTTTGTAATACCTTTTAGTTAAAATTTTCTACAAATATTCAAAATTTTCTAAAATTAACCGAAAGTTTTCTTCCTGGTGGGTTCAATGTTTTTTCAGTGTGGTAGAAAAAACTTTTAATTAAATTGAATCTGAATATTTATCAAATTGAGACATAACAGCAAAGAAAATGTTTGCTGATCGCATTTAGGAGCTTGAAAGTATATTAAAGTGCAAAAATATACCAAAAACTACTTTTGGTTCTTAAATATACTTTAGGGAAAAATTATAACCTAAAAATTTTACAATTTGTTGTTCGTTAAACCTGCTGTTATACAAAAATATAACAGCAGACATCGACTGCTGTTTTTAGCAGATTTTTTTCTTTGAGTGTAAGATGAATAAAATTAATATTGGATACAAATGTCATACATCGAATTTTCATTCTCCTTTTGCGATATATTCATAAATCTATTCACGTATAAACAAATGCCAGTTTAAAAATCCAAATTATAACACATTCTTCAAGGTAAAAAGGGATTTCTTAATTCTTAAAAAACTTTAAATTGAAGATCCAAATCCTTAAAATAAGACTTAGCCTATATTTAATGCTTTTTATCATTAATTTTAGATTCATTTTATCACTTGATTTGAAGATCGTTTCTTTACATTAAACATGTTTTTCTTTACTTTAAATAAAGACCTCTGACAGAGAGATGCACATTTCCAAAATTTGTGTCCCAAATTTTATAGAAAACATTTTTGAAGCAAAAATTATAAACTTTCTTTTAATTCAAAAATCTTTACTTTAAAGGAATTTGTCCTTAATATTGTGTAAATTGCGTGTACTAAATTGTAGGTTGTATAATCTTCCGTATTATATCCAAATTTTTTTCAGTGTATATTAACTACATAAATAATTCTTAATTCGTTGCTTTCATCTTTTTCTACCTGGACCGTCTTCTTTCCCTTTTTGGTTCTTGCAGGTAATTCAAACGAAGTGTCGGAATCACTGCTGAAACCACAAGGAACTAGTCCAACAACACACTGAAAAAAATATTTACGTGATACTAAAGATTACGCAAGGAATTACAAAATATTAAGGATTTACAAAATATTAAGGATAAATTTCTTTAAAATAATGAATTTTTTTAAATAAAGTTTACAATCTTTACTTCAAATTTGTTTTTCATTAAATTTAGGACACAAATTTTGTAAAGTTGTGTGTTTTTGAACTAAACCAAATTTTCCTTAAAGTAAAGAAACACATTTTTGATTTAAAGAAATCGTCCCTAAATTAACTGAAACATTGAATCTTTAGATTTAAGATAAAAACACTTCAAATATAGGCTAATACTTATTTTCAGGATTTCGCGTCTTTGCACTATTGGCCCAATGACCGAAATCTCACGCATAAAATCAATTTTTTAACTTGTGAAAATTAAGCATTTGGTGCTACAAAAAAGTTGATAACACATTACAAGAAATAAATCCAAATTGGTAAAATAATATGGCAACCCGTTTGGCCGTTTCAGTTTGTTATTGAGCAAGGTGCTTTAGAAATTTTGCTAGTAAAAAAAGCTTTTAAAGTTATAAACTTAATTTGAAATGTAAAATTTAAGTCAAGGTATGTACTTTTAGTAAAAATTAACAAAGATTATAAATATTGTTTGGCTATTTAAGAAAAATGTGTGACAAAAAGCATATTTTTTCTTTGCTTAATTTAATGTGTGTCCCATTTTGTCTGGAGCAGAACTTACTAACTTGGAACGGATTGGTAGAGATCTATACTGCGTTAGAAAGGTTGAGATGTTGTCTTTCTTGCAAACATAAATTTGCTTATAAGTGCTAATGAAGGTAACCCATTATAATTATGGTGTTACAATCGAAAAGCAGAAATTATTAAATATTGGATAGAAAACAACTCCCAATGCTGTAATAATAACGCAAAAACAATAAAAGAGGGAAGTATTCCATGACAACTTAAAGAAAAAAGTAAAATAAATTTGCAGGGAAATAAAAAAATGGAAAGAAGTAGCGTTACTTTGTTTAGTTGAAACATCTTGTCAAAACAACGGTAAGGAATGAGAAATTTGGGTAAATCTGCAATATCTACCACAGCATTAATGTATATATAAAATAAAATGTCGTCCGTTACTGTAAGACACCCTAATGTAACTGATTCGTCGGCACAGGTTCCATTAAAAAATTTTGCTAAATTATACAGCTAATATTTAAATATACACCCTCAAAAAATATCGCTTCTATAACATATACCCCAAACACAGTTTGCTTCAAGTAAATATATTTTCAGGATTCTTGCAAACAAAATATTGTTTGTATTGTTCAAACATATTATGTTTCACCTTAGGGCAAACACTGGTAGTAAAAAATTTTAATAAATTTTTCTTTGTGTGGATATATTTTTAAGACGCCACTTGGTTACTTCCATTATTTTCTTGCAGCATACTCTCTAGGTCTCTCTTTCTAAACACATATATGTTTATAGCCTATTTCCAAATTAATATATGTTTGCATCATTTACAAATATTTTATGTCCCAAACATAACATGTTCTAACATATTAACATATATGTCCCAAATATGTTATGCTAGTTTATGAACATTATATGCTTGCACTTAAAAATATTGTGCTAAAAGATTTGAGTTCGAAACATATAAAAAAACATATGAAAAACAGTATAACAGTCCGCGTAGACTTACATATAGCAGAGTGTCAAGGTAGTGACACGTAGAGAAGTAATATGATCACTTCAAACCTGTTTCAAAAACAAAATGTTATTTTTGGACTGGGAATGTCGTTTTTTCTACAAACACATACAAAAAAATTTGAACATTTTTTTAAAGAATATCCCAGCTAGCATTTGGGTGATTGTTTTAACAAAAATCATGTAAATGAGTCATATTCGAGTACTTTAGGAGATCAAAAACTGCTATGTCCGTTATGTGATTATAATACGATACGAAAATGACTCGCGCTAATGGGCGTAAAGTGAGTTCGTTATAAAATACAACAAAAAATAACAAAAATCTAACAAAAACCGTCTAGAGCAGTCATCTTCGAGTACTTTTGGTAATCAAAAACTGCTTAAACGGGACCACAAATGGCACGAAAATGACTCGCGCTAATGGGCATAAAATGTGTTCGATTTAAAATCGTCTAAAGGAGTCATCTTCGAGTACTTTTGGTGATCAAGTAATGATCTTACAGAGTTATCTATAATATTATAGAGATTGCCCCGTTAAAATTGTGATTTAAATAAAAAATATATATATATTGTCAGAAATATTGTCAGAAACTTCCATTTAATAATAAAAACGATTTAAATGAATTTGAGAATTTGCTACAGGAAAATGAAGAAAAGCTGAAACAAATTGTAAGTTTGAAAGGCGACGAAACAAACTAACAAATAAAATTGATAATTTATAATTTTTCTTAACACTGTTTACATTTTTTAGAAAGAGGTTACAGCAAAAACAGGCGGAGAAGGACACGCACAATTTTTAAGATATTCAGTTCGGAAAGTATATTCCGATGAACTGGCTACATTATATGGCTAGAAGGGGACTAGCACTAAGCCCAGTGCTGAAAAATCTTTCATAATAACTTTAATTAAAAGTAAGTAAATATTTATAATACAAATAATAATTAAATTTTATTACAAGAAAATCACTTATATATTTTTAGATATATGTCATCTTAAATACGAAACGACAGACAGGGAAATGAATGTCGTATTACAAAAACATTTTGTTCATGCTAAGGATCGTTTGACAAAAACGAAAAGAAGTGATTAAGTATATATATTTTTTTATTTAATTTTATTAAAATTAATTGTTTTTTTTTTTTCATTTAAAGAAATATTAACAAATGATTGTTATTTATAATTTTGTTATTAAATACTAAGTATTTTAATTAAAATAATTATAATACAAATATTTATATTAATAAAAAAACACGTATTATTAATTAAAGGGAAAGGGTTCAGAAAACCGACTCAAAAATGCACTTAGAAGAGTCATTTGCGATTAGAAATATGACTATTAAATGACTCATAAGTGACTCGTAAATAGAGTAATATGTGATAAATTAAAGACTCGTAAGGGATTATAATCATAATTGAAAAACGACTCGGAAAAGAATCGCAGATGAGGTATATTAAGACTAAAACTGATCAAAAAACGATTCAAAAAAGACTTTAATGCTACTAAAATATGAGTCGAAAAAGACTCTAAAATATTATAGAAGAAGACTCATAAATGATTTATAAAGAAGAGTCGCGGGTAGTCACGTTTTTCTCCCGACAAAAGAGTCTTTTATGTTCATAAAATGAGCTCATATTCTGCCTTTTTAATCGCCAAGTAGACTCGAAAAAGACTCGAAAGTGCTTAAAAACGACAAAAATGCTAGCTGGGATGTTCCCATTTCCCAGTGTTACAGAAAAAATGGTAATCAAAACTTTTGAGCTGAAATGCGAGTGTAAGAGATTGAATTGAACTAAATTTGAATTGAACTAAAATTGCTGAAATCCTACACTCTAAGGTAGTGATCATCATGTAATAATAGCGTGCGTGTAGTCTAATCCAGATTTTCAGTTTCCAATGTTACTACATATTGATATATTTAATTTGGTGTATGGTTAAAGTGGTTGAGATACATGCTCCATTATAAAGTGGGCGTGGTAGTGGGCGGATCGGTCCAAAATGTTGATCATACTTTATTCTCATCCTCAGTGGTACATGTACAAAATTTGAGATCCCTAGGTACTTCCGTTGATTTAATGCGTCAAAACCCTGTCGTTTGGCCCAGTGTGCTTTGGTTTAAAGTTTTTTTTGGAATGAAGAACAATTTTTTTACTTTAAAGCATCCGTCATAATTTGGATTTTTAAACTGGCATTTGTTTGTACGTGAATAGCTTTATTCATAAAGGGTGATACGGTCAAAATTTGGTCAAGGGAAAACGCGTGTAAATCGGTGAAATCGTTTATTTAAAAAAATCAAATTAAATTTCTTTTTCAAGTTCAATTAGTATAAAATTCAGGAAAAATATTCAGTTAGGCTTTCGCTTTTCCAACTCCGAATTGCCGAGCCTCACGCTTGACACCTGCCATCAGATTTTGTACAGCCACCTTGTCCACCTTCTTCGCCGCAGAAAGCCAGTTTGCCTTGAACTGCTGCTCGCCCTTAGCAGTTTTTTTGGTCTTCTTTAGGTTCCGTTTGACAATAGCCCAGTATTTCTCAATTGGGCGGAGCTCTGGCGTGTTGGGAGGCTTCTTGTCCTTGGGAACCACCTGCACGTTGTTGGCGGCGTACCACTCCATGGCCTTTTTACCGTAATGGCAAGATGCCAAATCCGGCCAAAACAGTACGGACAACTGTGTGTCTTCAGGAAAGGCAGCAGACGTTTATTCAAACACTCTTTCACGTAAATTTCTTGGTTGACAGTCCCGGAAGCTATGAAAATGCTGCTTTTCAAGCCACAGGTACAGATGGCTTGCCAAACCAGATATTTTTTTGCGAACTTTGACAGTTTTATGTGCTTGAAAATAGCTGCTTCCTTTCCCCTTCCTTTTGCCGTATAAAACTCCTGTCCCGGAAGCTGCTTGTAGTCGGCTTTGACGTAGGTTTCGTCGTCCACTACCACGCAGTCAAACTTCGTCAGCATCGTCGTGTACAGCCTCCGGGATCGCGCTTTGGCCGTCGTATTTTGTTTATTATCGCGATTTGGAGTCACTACCTTGTTGTAAGTCTATAGTCCGGCTCGTTTTTTGGCTCGATGCACGGTTGTAGACGATACACCCAGCTTATTTGCGGCAACTCGGAGAGAGAGGTTAGGGTTTCGCTTGAAACTACCGGCAACTCTCTTTGTCGTCTCAGCGGCTTCCGGTTTTCGATTTCCCCCCGATCCAGACTTCCTGGCTGTCGACAAACGTTCCCAAAACACTTTAATTACATTTGTAACGGTTGATTTGGCAACTTTTAGCGATTTTGCCAGCTTTGCGTGCGAGTAGCTCGGATTTTCGCGATGCTTGGACGGCATTTTGACAACTGAAGAGTGAATTCCAAAATAAAAATAGGAGCAACATTCTATACACACACACCTTCATAATGTGGGGTGTTCAGGTTTTTTAAATGCAAAATTGAAAGAAATACGTCAAGTTTATATTGACCAAATTTTGACCGTATCACCCTTTATACCGCGAAAAGAGATGAAAATTCGATAAATGATATCTGTATCCTAATTTTGATTTTACCGATCCTATATTTAAAGCCAGATGGGTTGCTAAAAAATGTTTTTATTTTAAAGAACCCGCATCTTTGGCTCGGAATCATTACCAAAATTCTTAAGGGAAGGTCAAAATCTTTGGATCCAAGTAAACTTTTTTTGAGTGCACCATCATCAGATTCTATTCCAAAAAAGAGCCGCACTCGACGTAGTCAAGTGTTGTGCTCCAACGTTATTGTTGTCATCGGAATCCATGGAAATGTAATAAATATATATTTTTTTTTAACTACACTGAAAAAAATATTGTCGTGAGGTCAAAGATTTCATGTCTTTAAAATACGAATACAAATTTTGCTTAGCATAGAAGACGCATTTCTCTAAAATAAAGTTATTTCCCTTGTCCAAAAGTCGATAAACTTTTCAATAAAGTCGTATTGTCCTTATAATTAAGTGATTTGACTTCAAAATGGGTATCTTAACATGAAAGAAAAAATTTATAAGCTAAGGTCAACTTGACTTTAATAATTCAGAAAAATTCTTTAAATTTAATGAAATTGTCTTTAAATTTGTTGTCTTTTTGCATCTTGACTACAAAGCAAAAAATCGTTCAAATATAGGACATGTTTTTCAAAACTTTATTTTAAAGACGTTTTTACTTCAAACATAGCATAATTTCTACTGGAAGTCGAGTCCTAATTTGGAAAATAAAGTTGCCGTTAACTCGTTTTTAAAGGACTTTGATAGCATATGAAGAAAAAAAGCTGAGAAAGCGAAAAATTAAAATTTGCTTCCTAGAAGCAAGTGCACAAAACCTAAATTTAAAAGAGAATTGTGTCTTAAAAGTATCCTTACTTGTATTCTCCGCTTCTTTGGCTCGGAATCAATACCAAATTTTATAAAGTAAAACCAAAATCTTTGGAACCGAGTATGCTTTTTTATCAGTGTATTCGGTAAAATGGAGTATTAATAGTCATACTTAAAATTTGACTTAGCACTCGTGCGGGCTTAGCAGATATTCAATATATATTTTTTTTGTTAACCTATGTATTTTTGATTTATCTGTCGAACTGCATCTTAATCGAGTTTTTTATAAAAGGTTGACTTAGCACCTTTACATATTAAGTTAACGATATGTAGGTATACTCAATCCACATGGTGTTTCACTTGTACTATAACTATAAGAATTTCTTGTTCTTAATAATGTACGAATACGAATAAAAATTTAACAATAGTGTGGGTTTTCAATTTTTAACTTGATATCCAGTGTTAATTCACAAACATTTTAGGATATACTCCAGGTGAGAAGAAATCACTTTATTGAACAAAATTTCCACAAAATGTTTATATTGAAGCAAACTGTAATTTTTAAATAAGAATCAGTTTAATTAATCATAACAGCAGACTGCAACAAACTGTACTACTGTTTGCGAAAGCGGCATCACCGAAGCATACATAAAGTTTTTTGGAGATTTATGACATTTGTTAATCAAACTCTTCTTGTTTGGACTACCCTAATATGTATATGGATGTTTGTGTTGTGACATATTCGTTTATGTGTTTTTAGATGAATGGCAAATGTAATTGTGTTTATGTTGACATCTCTAAAAACCGTTTATCTGTCTCTCAGCAATATAAAATTTGTATATTTGAATTTTTTGCCCAACTACTAGAGATGGCACCAACGACAGCTCAAAACAAAAAAGAAAACAAGAAAATGCACATCATTTGCCACAAAAACCGCCATACATCAACATTTAGTCGTTCTATGGTTATTCTTTATTTATCGTATATGGCCTAACAACCGTTGGGCCATTTACTCCCTCGTAATGTCGAACTTTGTTACACCCACACCTACACCACCCGTCTCAATAACAACATCACCATTGTGTTCAAAAAAGCCAAATAAACCTGCATACTACACCCAACGACTCCCCCTGCTCCACCTACTCAATCAAGCTTAGGCAGACAGTTAATACATTTCCTCTCAAATTTTTAATTCTCTTCTCGCATATTCTTTGCTTTGTTTGTTGCTGTTTCTGGTGTCGTTTGTTTTTGTATGGAATGAATGACAAGTACCATTTCAGTTTTAATTAGGTTTATGTTCGGCTTAAATATCTCTACATGGAAACTCACACACACGACAAACAAACGACAAATGGAAAAAGCATTTTCATAAGGCTAAGTCTCACATTACAAAAGAATGTGAATTAATGTCGCCAACATATACTCAAACGCTCATACAGATACACTAAAGAAAAAACGTTGTAATTATGATTGCTATGTCTTGGATATGTACAGTGACTCACACGTCTAACCGGACACGTCCAACGTCAAATTAAAGTGTATGATATATATGTGAAAAATAGAGATAATTTATTATTATTATACACAATATCAATATTATCCAGCACGTTTGGCACGAAATTGGACGAAAAATTTACCAAAAGAGGCATTCCAATGTCCAGGAGCTCAAATCATCTATTTTGGAAGCTGGATCAATATGGATCCTCAAATGTGCAAAAATCTTGTGTCTTCAATACCAAAGAGACTAGAAGGTGTAATATCTGCTAAAGGATATGCGACAAAATAATAATAATACACCTTTTGAATAATACGGTTATATGTGTGGAATGAATTTCATATGTTTTGTTAAATTTTTTAAATTTATATATTAAGAGTGACCGTTTTGTGCCATTTTGCTGTATAATAGAATAATAAACAAAATGTCCTTTATTTTGGTGTATGATTTGTTTTGGAGAGTACTAGAAAATAAAGAGATGATTTCGACCAGTGATGACGAAATCTAATAGAAAAATCTAATTCGTAACAATATCAAGACAAATGAGTTTGGTTAAATGTTTACGCGTAATATTAAGGTGGATAGTATGTTTCACAATGAAAGCCGAGAAAAAAGCCTCGAACTTTTCGACTCAAAACTTTCAAATGAAAAAAAGTTGTTGTACTGTGTGGACGTGTTTTTAGGTTACTCCAATTGAAATTAAAATTCATCGTGAATACCCCTCTTAATTGGTACTAAGACCTATGCTTAATTGTGATATAAAGCTTTTGCAATCTGTTCAGCATATTCGTCTGAGTTATTTTGTGGTGAAAGCTGTATTTTTTTGCAGTTTTATAAAACTGCAAACTATTGAAATCAATACAAGTTATTCAAGTTTTGTTGTTGCTTTGTGGTCTTTGTAAACGAAGAGAAAAGGTGCTTCGACCTGTGAGTAGATAAATTACAAATGTCATCTTACTCCTCACTCAACTGTGTTGGCCCACAAAACGTCATCCACTGTTCTCCTTCTGTTTTGTGATCAATAAAAGCTGGTGTAATAACTAAGTACTGAATTTGTTTAACTTAAACTCAACTCTGATTTGGCTGAATTTTACGTATTATTCGGAAATAAATTTTACATTTGATTCAAGTCTGAACAATCTATTTATTCATTGCGAAACATTCAAATTATCTTAGAATCCACATTCTCGCCTTTGACATATTAAGAAAACGTATAAAATGACTTGCCCAATATCGTCGTGTCGTATCACTAAATTGGATGAACAAATGATTTCGTGCTGAACAAATCCAGCATATTACCATTCAAAATGTGCGCAATTAGCAGCACGTACAATTGACAACTTACTTAAGATAAGGGTCCGCGGTGGTGCTGTGAAAATTGCAAACATATTGATGACAAGTTTTTTAACTTTTTTTAAGAACTATAGGGCCAGACTCCATCGCCAGATCGCTTTAAAAAATTTTAAGAATCTTCTTGATAATTCCTTTAACTTGGACTCAGCTTTACAATCACCAAATGAAAATTACAGAAAAAGGAAGAAATCTAAAACTTACAAGAATCCATCAAAAAATGAAACTGAAACAATTTCTCTGACACTATTTAACGCCAATAAAATGCAGGATACTGTTGTCATTCCTACTAACAACGCTGAAACTCTACTCTTTACCTGTTCCACCAATTATTATTACCCCGTCGCATTCTAACTCACTGAACACTGGATCAGTCGTGGCGCCGGTTATTGTGTCAACTGATACTAATGCATTCTTTTCTCCTTTTAAAACACATACAAATAAATCGCCTGCTGGTTCTGCTCCAAAACCTTTAAGAGTCTTACCTCCAATGAAAACCATTTTCGCTGTCCTTTTTGCTCCAGAAACAACTGAGGATGATATTCAATTCTACATAAAATCAGAACTGAATGCAAATGTAGACTGCAATTTATGGAGAGAAGGAATAAGTCGACGTTCAAAGTTTTCGTAGCTGAGGACATTTTTGACGCAGTGGTCAATTTTGGCCTTACAGAGCTGTGGTGCATGAATTTTTTTTTTTCAAATATATAGTATTGCCCGTTTACCTGCACGTCCCGTTGAGCAATCACAAAACTGAATGCAAACCTGTCTGATATGAACTTTACTATAGTTTAATACTAAATTATGCAACCTATATACGGATAGCTTTGGCATTGATTATGATGTAATTATATTTACTGAAACCTTGCTTCAAAGTAATATCTTAAATACTGATATATTATGCCACAGATACCAAATTTACAGATGTGACCGCATGAATGGCTTGAAGAAATCAGGTGGCGGTGTACTAATTGCTGTTTCTACGA
Organism: Haematobia irritans; assembly: GCF_050003625.1. Classification (NCBI taxonomy): domain Eukaryota; kingdom Metazoa; phylum Arthropoda; class Insecta; order Diptera; family Muscidae; genus Haematobia; species Haematobia irritans. The sequence continues at coordinate 73,655,807 of NC_134398.1, read as the reverse complement.
AATTTGCTTCATCAAAAATTGATATTCCAAACGAACTACAAATTGAATATTTAGGAGTGAAAATAAGGTGCGGCTATAATTTTTTGTTTGTGACTTGCTCCTATATTCCTCCCTGTTCTTGTAACGATGTTTATAATGCTGATTTGAATGCTATCCAATTGGTCATAGCTACTGTAAGATCCTCTGATTTGATCGTTTTGTCTGGTGATTTTAATATCCCATCTATTACATGGAATTATTGTGAGGAAATGAATTATTCCGTACCAATGCTAAGAAATGGATATCATTCTGAAGTTGTCGAAAATTTGTTAAAAGATGGTCTTTTTCAAATTAGCAACATACTAAATTCGAAAAATAAATTACTGGATTTAATTCTTACAAATGAACTGTATGAATATAATCAAGATCTATGCGAAAAAAAACTCGTATCGAAAACTGATAAAATATTCTCTTTTAATAGAACTGACTACACCCTCAAAAAAAATCGCTTCTTTAACATATGTTCCAAACATATTTTGCAGGAAGCACATATATTATTGGATACTGCCGAAATATTAATATGTTTGTTTTATGTGGACATATTATATGTTTGGAAGCATTTTGAGCCCAAAAATATTATATGCTTGGAAGAATTTTCCCCAAAGAAGATTGTGATCATTCCCTCACATAATTTTCACTTCCACGAAATTTTTAGTTCTTGGCACCTTTTTCTGTAATACAAATAATGTTAAAGAAATTATTCAATTTTATATATTTTTTTTTTAATTTTACCTTTCGCCTGGGCGGAGAATCGAACCGAGGTCCATACAGTTTGTAAGCCAACACACTATCCACTGGGCTACGTAGTAGTTATAGTCACCAGTAGACAATTATCGTTACAAGTTACATTTATATAGCATACTTTGCAGCGCCCACGAGCCCATGCAAACATAACATTATTTAAAAGAAACATACATTTGTTGGCCACGTGGAGCAGTGGTTAGCATGCCTGCCTTGCATGCAAAGGGTCGTGGGTTCAATTCCTGCTCCGACCGAACCAATTTTTTTTTGCAATTTAGACATTTATACTATATTAAATTTTTATAATGAAACTTCGAAATGTGGGTTATTAAAAATTTACAGTCCCCACATACATAAAATTCTCCTCTCAAGGCGAAAACACATGCTGTTTTTTTTCAAATCTCTATGCTCTTGGTTCCGAATGTCTATTCTCTTTACTCCGAATACTCATTCTAATATTCAAATTAAATAATATTTAGACTTAAGCATATAAAATTTTTGGCCTTATCATAAAGCAGTTTTCCGAAACAACATACAACCATTTCACAGAAATTGTAAACATATATATGTTTGCTCGAAATTTGTAAATTTATATATGTTTACATTCACACATATTATTTTTATGAAACATTCATACCCCAAACATAATATATTTTAACATATTAACATATGTGTCCCAAACATTTAGTGTTAGTTTAGGAACATTACATGTTGGCACTTAAATATATTGTGTTTAAAAATTGTGCCTGAAACACATTTTGTTTATATCGGAACATATGAAAAACATATTTTTCTAACAGTGTACGAAATACTGAACTTATTACTATCAAATGTGAATTGGAATGATATTTTACTAGCGAGCAATCTTGATGAATCAATAAATGCATTTTACGAAACTTTGAATTCATTCATTGCCCAATCTGTTCCCTTAACCCTCTAGTTCCCAAGACCGCCTCTAGGCGGTCTAAGTTCATTACACGGTCAATCATGGTTTTAATTAGGTTTTGCTTTTTTTTCGTGTCATCTGTTTTGGGGAATCCCAAATTTTCATATTGGTGCTTTTGCAGCTTGCGCTAGTACGAAAGTCAGTTGTCAATGTCATTTGAATGCAGAAGTTTGTGAAAATCACCAAAAATAACTATTTTGCGCGGAGTGCGAAAATCAAATAATTAAAATAAATATTATTTATAAACATAGATGGAAAAAAAATTATCTGTGTGTTGCTGCATATCTTTATTTATCAAAAAGTGATTTAATTATAAAGGGAACGGGTTTGTGAGCTTTTTAGCTGTGTACATAGGTAACCCGCCTACAGGCGGTATTGGGATAGCTTGTCAAAATAAAATATTTCAAAGTAAGTATCAAAAGTGAGTTATTATATATGAATCGTTTTATTTTAAAAGACCTTTCCTTAGCCATGGATCGTAAACAAACTCTTAAACTATCATCGTTATCTGATGATGACATCAGAAAAGTTTTAAATATGATAGATTTTGATGGCGACACGGATAATGAAGAAGAAAATGAAGACAATTTAAATGAAGATCCTTGTGAATAATGAAATCGATATATCGACGAGGTTGTAGGTATGTCGGAATCAGTACTTCAGTCAACGATTTGCTCAGATGGCAGTACGGCTTCAATGTTATCACCATCAACTTCGAACACTTCAAATAATTCTCCGATACCGAAGCGTAAACGCCGTCCGCTTGTTATCATAGACCCTAAAAATATAACAAATAATAAAGGCGCATTTGAAAGTCGTGTCAGTAGACGTCATGCCACTGATAATGAGCATACAGAAAACAACGTAAATGATGCTGGTGCATTTGTAGGATCAGTTCTGGATATAAATCCGAAATCAGAGGCGTTCAAAAAGATATTATGGCGTCAAAAAATCTTGTGCTAAATAAATCGGCTATCTCATTTTGTGATCCCGATCTGGAAGAATTTAAAAGTTTAGACACACCATATAAATGCTTTGAATATTTTCTAAATGTACGTTAAAAAACGTTACCAAAGGTCCTGGACGTCCACGCGCAGCTCCTCAAAACAAAGGTTATGGTAAAAAGTATTTTTAAAAAGTATTCGTAGAGATTCGCTTTGATGGAGTGGAACATTTTCCAGAATTTTTGCCACGAAATGGGGGGAAAAAGACTTGTAAAAATGCAGGATGCGCTTCTGAAACGCAAGTTATGTGCCGAAAATGCAAAATACATCTTTGTTTTTCCCAGCAAAAAGATTGTTTCTTTGATTTTCATCACAAATGAACTTTTCTTCATCAATTTCTTATATTATTTTATGTTGAAACTATTGGAATAATCCCTTTTTGTTTACCGAATATGTTCTCTTTTGTTCAGTTTTATAATTATTTTTTAAGAAAATTAAAAATGTATGAATTTTACCCACTTTTTTATGTTAATAAACAAAAAAAAATTGTATGTATCGTAAATTTTTTTGGCTTTGTTTCCCAAAATCGCCTGTAGGCGGGGTAAGTATTTGACGCTATAAGTCCAAATACTCTAAGAATATAAAAATTTTCCAGAACAAACATTTCATTTTGAGGCGAAACCAATACAAAAATATTTTTTTTTTGAAAAAAAAAAAAATTTGGGAACTAGAGGGTTAATTCGAGTGACTACTCACACTGGTCCACCTTGGAATGACAATTAATTACGTAACTTGAAAAATAGGAAGAATAAACTTTATAAAAAGTATACTGACTATGCAAACTACTGAATCGCTCGTTCAGAATACAGCTCGTGGAATAAACAATCATATAACAATTAAAAATGAACTGAAGCTTAATCCAAAGTCATTTTACAAATTTGCTAATTCTAAACGTCAATCAAATGTGTATCCAAGAATCCTTCACTATGGTACTGTTGATGCGGATGATAATGAATCTATATGCAATTTGTTTTCAAAGTTCTTTGCAACAACTTACTGCCATAAGAATTTCAGGCAATCTGATGTGTACCCATATAAGATATAGGAATATTCGACATTCTCTACTCCTTTTATTTCTCCTGATATTGTGCCGAGTTATATGGAAAAGATAAAATGTTCATATCGCCCGGGGCCTGATGAGATTCTCAGTAAGATCCTCAAATATTGTGCTCATTCTCTTTCGACTGCTCTTTCTATTCTGTTTAACGAATCTTTGTGTCCTGGTTACATTCCTACGCTGTGTAAGAATTCATTCATCATTCCGCTTTTTAAAAGTGGAAACAAATCAGATATTACGAATTATAGAGGCATTGCTAAATTAAGTGTTATTCCAAAACTGATGGAGAAAATTATTTCTGATATTTTGAATCATCAAGTCTTGACTACAATGATTAATGAAGGATTTAGAGATCGTTTACAGACTGATGTCATTTATACTGATTTTAGTAAGGCGTTTAACAAAGTAAACCACTCACTTCTACTGTACAAACTACATCGCATGGGCTTGAGTGACTTAATGGTATCCTATTTTGAAAGTTATCTAAAGAATCGTACTCAATGTGTAGTATTTGATAACATTATTTCGAAATCAATACATGTGCCTTCTGGTGTTCCACAAGGCAGTCATCTTGGCAATTTATTGTTCTGCTTATTTATAAATTACCTTCCATCAGCCATCGGACTAGTGAAGACCAATCCTTGGGAGCCACCGTGGTGCAATGGTTAGCATGCCCGCCTTGCATACACAAGGTCGTGGGTTCGATTCCTGCTACGACCGAACACCAAAAAGTTTTTCAGTGGTGGATTATCCCACCTCAGTAATGCTGGTGACATTTCTGAAGGTTTCAAAGCTTCTCTAAGTGGTTTCACTAGAATGTGGAACGCCGTTCGGACTCGGCTATAAAAAGGAGGTCCTTGGCATTGAGTTTAACATGGAATCGGGCAGCACTCAGTGATAAGAGAGAAGTTCACCACTGTGGTATCACAATGGACTGAATAGTCTAAGTGAGCCTGATACATCGGGCTGCCACATAACCTAACCTAACCTAACCTAACCTAAGACCAATCCTTACTCCAATCTGATCTGAAAGCATGTACAATTAATGCTCTTCAAATATGATGGAACTGAACATAAGGAAATGCAAGCATATCTCTTTTTATTATAGATTAAACTATGTCGACACGAATTACTACTTGAATGACACAATGTTTGAAACTGTCGAATCCATTAAAGATCTTGGAACGCAGGCTAGATTTTAGATCTCACATTTCTATGACTGTGAATAAGGCATATGGATTTGTCAAGCGCTGGAGTAAGGAATTTTCTGACCCATTTGCTACAAAGAATTTATATAGTTCACTTGTGCGTCCTATCCTGGAATATGGATCTGTAATTTGGGACCCACAGTACCAAATTCATTGCAATCGTATTGAATCTGTACAGAAGCAATTTTTACTGTTTTGTTTACGTCGGAATAACTGGACACCTCAAACCTTGCCGTCTTACAAGGAAAGACTGTCACTTGTCAGGGGTTTATATACCGAAGAATTCGAACATTCTGGCTAATCTTGCCTACAACAATCTAGAACAATCACTTTCCCAGCAAAAAAATTTGGAAGTTCTTCCAAAGGTACTACTTTAGAAGCACTTCCCGAAGATACACTTCGAATGATGTTCTTTATTTTAACTACCCAGGAAGTTCTTTAAATTCAATTTTTTATAACTTGTTTTTTTTCAAACTTTTAATGGATAATTTAAACTTTTTTAATTTCAAATAGGATAAAAACAGAGTAAGAATTCATAAAGTGGTACAAATCATTTAAATTTTGTCGAAAAAAATGCTAAATCCAATCTGAAAAAATTGTGCATTTTTGAATATATTTGAGGTCAAACGTTTCCAACAAGCGTATGAATCCATTAAAAAAATTATTTATTTGACAAAATATCACAGAATTTTTTAATTTACATCCAAAACATTGAATTCGGATCACACCTGAAGAAGTGATGCAAATTCAGTGCAACGGCTGTTGCAAGCAAAAAAATAATTCTTTCCTCCCAAACGAAATTTTAGACAAACAAAGTTCGTTTCTCATTTGATTTTCGCCGTAAGGAAGTTTATTTGGAAGAAAAGTATATACTTTTTGTGATAAACGTTTATTCTTTTCCAGGATGTAAAAACAATTTCATAAAGACTAACTCAAAAAACAATATTTTCTGGCTAATTGCATTTTCCCTCACATCTTTCTCACTTCCACGAGGTTTTTAGTTCTTAACACCTTTTTCTGTAATACAAACAATGTAGAAGAAATTATTCGATTTTATAATTTTTTTACATTTTACCTTTTGCCTTGACGAAGAATCGAACCGAGAACCATGCAATTTGTAAGCCAACACAGCACTCAGTGATAAGAGAGAAGTACACCAATGTGGTATCACAATGGACTGAATAGTCTAAGTGAGCCTGATACATCGGGCTGCCACCTAACCTAACTTAACACATTATCCACTGAGCTATGTAGCTGTTATTGTCATCAATAGACAATTATCCATATAAGTTATATTTATATAGCATAGCTTGCGGTGGCCACGAGCCGATTAAACAAACTTTATTTAACAGAAACATACATTTAGTTGGGCACCGTGGATCAGTGGTTGCTACGTCCGCCTTGCATGCCAAGGGTCGTGGGTTCGATCCCTGCTTCGACCGAACACCAAAAAGTTTTTTTTGTTTTTTTTTGCATAACATATATTCCAGATATGTGCGGAAGATTCCGAAAAGATGTTCAACATTACATCCCAGCAAAAAAAATTGGAAGTTGTTCCACAAACATTTCTTTTAAAGCCCAGCCCAGAATCCCCCATCGAGTTTTTTCAACTTCCGATGCAGTCCTTTTGGACAAGTCCACAAACATTTCTTCTAAAGCTCATCGTGGGATCCCCCAATAATTTTTTCCACTTCTGATGCAGTACTTTTGGACAAGTGCACAAACATTTCTTCTAAAGCGCATCTTGGGATCCCCCAATGATATTTTTCTACTTCCGATGCAGTCCTTGTGGACAAGTATTGGAAAGAACGCAATCACGCTATTTTAAGTGCAAACTTTGTACAATTAAATTTTACAAAAAAATAGAAAACTAATAAAAAAACAAAAAATAGATTTAAAAAAAGGTAAAAAAATAATTTAAAAAAAAAAAATAAATTTTACCAGCGGGGATAAATTTTGAACCTGTGCCGTTTGACTTGTTCGCTTCCATGGAAGTTCTTTTGAGAAGGTTTGGCAAATTACGAGAATTTTTAATTTTATTGTTGATTTTTAATGGAAAAAATATATCTATACGAAAATATATGCCGAAAATAAAAAATAAAAACGATGCATGACATAAAAAAATAATTTTTTAGAAAAATATTTGCTTAAAAAAAATTGCCGCTGGTGAGTTTTGAATCTGCGTTTCTTTTTTTTTCGTTCATACTAATAAAGAACATTTCCAGAAGCAATTAGAATGTTATTCCTTGGTGTCGTATTACGATCATATCACAAACATTTGACCTTTTGACGCTTTATGTTCAATGGCGTTTGTGGCTGAGTGTGCTAAGGCGTTCTGTTATGGTGTCAGCAACCCCAGGTTCAACCCCTGGTCGGAGCGAAAAAGTTTTTCAAACTGTAAAAATTAGATAATAGGAAAATAATTGTGTAAAAAAACATATGGATAAAAAAAGTGAAATTGGTTGAAAAAAAAATTTTTTTCGCTTTTTAAATTTCTTCATTCAAATTAACTTCCAGGGCACAACTTCTAAAGCAATTGAAAGGATCCAAAAAGGGAGAACTTCCGTCCTATGACAAGCCCATGTAAAATTCATTGGAGATGATCCAAGTTTGCACTACTTCCGGATCACAGATTGGGGATCCAAAATACTTTTTTGGAAGCTCTTTTTTTGCTGGGATACTACTATATTAAATTTTTGATATAAACTGTTAACTGTTCTTTTCTGACTTAAAGTCAGAAAAGAACAGTGCTTGATATAAACGAAATGGACTGTGTTGTTGGTTCAAAAATATTTTTTTTTTTATTGAAAAAATAAAAATTTTGTAACAAACGAATTTTTTTGGAGATAAAAGTTTAAAATTTTCGAAGCAATTCGAAAAACTCTAACAAAAGAAAATCGTTTTCGGCACATGTTTTCCAAACATTTTTTGTGTGTGTGAAATGGAGGACTTCCATCCTATGACAAGCCCATGTTAAATTCATCGCTTCTGCGTCAATTTTGCACCACTTCTGATTATGCTCAGCCATCAAGTATGTCGTAATTTATCTGTAGATGATTATGCTCATATTACTACAACAATAACAATAAGCAATGAAGATAACAAAACGAAAGGGTTTACTTTACAATGAACGATTGAGAACCCAGCAAAAAAACGTCGCCAAAAAAGTAATAAAAATGTTCTTTTTGGATCCGGATGTGGTGCAAAATTGACGCAGAAGCATTGAATTTAACATGGGCTTGTCATAGGACGGAATTTGCATCACTTCTTTATGTGTGATCCGAATTCAATGTTTTGGATGTAAATTGAAAAATTCTGTGATATTTTGTCAAATAAATAATTTGTATAATTTTTTATAATTTTTAATGGATTCTAACGCTTGCCGGCAACGTTTGACCTCAAATATTTTCAAAAATTCACAATTTTTTCAGATTGGATTTTGCATTTTTTTCGACAAAATTGAAATGATTTGTACCATTTTATGAATTCTTACTCTGTTTTTAACCTATTTGAAACCAAAAAAGTTAAAATTACCCATTAACAGTATGAAAAAACCAAGTTATAAAAAATTGAATTAAAAGAACTTCCTGGGTAGTTAAAATAAAGAACATCATTGGGAGTGCACCATATGGAAGTGCTTTTAAAGTTGTGCCTTTGGAAGAACTTCCAAATTTTTTTGCTACACTGAAAAAACAGTGAACCCTTTTCCATTGCAAAATGAACTAAACTGTAGTAATATTGACCATGATTTAGCCCTTAAGATTTTTTTTCAACTTGTCTAGTTTATAATTCTCTTAAATATTAGTTAATCTATAACATTGTATTTTAGTTCATTTTTACAACACCATAAGATTTATATACCCCTACCAAGTTAAAAAGTCAGTATTATTTTGGTTTACTTGCTTATTTTTTGGGAAACACGATAATAAAAATTGGTTAACAGTCTCTTTAAAATGTCGACGACTAAACTATTTTTAAATCAATCATTCCACAGTACAGAGAAATTAAATTATTAAAGGAACAACAAACCGTTTTACTATTATGAAAATTTTCATACAATAAAATTAAACTTTCTTTAAGCAAAAGTACTTTATTACAAAAACTTATGATGAAAGTTCTTAATACAATGTTTTTGTGAATGAAAACGTGGAACAAGAAAGTAGTTTAATTTAACTCGCTTTTTGGACATTTTGACTTTTCCTTAGTTTTTTATTCATCGTAAGTATATTTTTCACATATCTTGCTGAAAAAGGGAAGGAATAATGAAAATTGTTAAAAATTAACTTGCAATAAAACATAATTTTTTAGCTCTTTAAATTAGCTTATAACATACCATATTTGGGGGCATTTTATTAAATGGTGTAAGGAATTCAACTTTTCTTAGATAAACGTATCTCATAAAGTTTGTACCTGAAACAATTAGAGAAATAATGAATTAAGTAATATATTAACTCATAAAATTGTATTGTTATCGATGTGAAGGACATAATACAATAAATATTCGTGTTAAAAGAAAGACAAAGTTTTAATATAAAACTTACCAATTCTCTATTACATTGTACGCTGAGGTTAAAAAGTTATCGAAATTCATTTGGGGTTACTCTGAAAATAAATATTTATTTTTTACATTAAATAAAAAACACTAAATTTGTTTCCAAAAAATCTAATTAAAGAAATAATATGCATTAAAAAACTAAATATTCTGGTTAAAAGAATGTTAAAGAACACTTACCAATTCATAAAAATGTTTCCAAATTGTTATTCTGAAATTAAATATTTGTTTTTACATTAAAAATATTAAATTGGTTTCCAAAAATATTTGATTAAAGTAATACTAAAATAAGCTATTAAAAACATGTAATTTTGATAATATAAAGGTCATAAAAACGTAAATATTCTAGTGAAAAGAAAGCTAATTTTTAAAAGAAACCTTTCCACTTCTCTATTAAATTATAAGTTGAGGAGAAATATAAAAATTTGCCCGAACCCATCTGGGGTTGCTCTTAAATTAAATATTTTTTTACAACAAAGAAAAACATGAAACTGGTTAAAACAAAAAAAAAAAAAAAATAATAATAATTAGCAAATAATAATATACATAAAGAATATTATTTTTTAAAAGAAAACCACATTGAAAAAAGAACACTTACCTATTTATAATTAAACTATACGCTGAGGTGTAACAAACAATTTTCCAAATTCATCTGGAGTTACTCTGAAATTGAATATATATTTTTTACATTGAATAATAAAAATTAAATTAGATAACACAATTTCAATATACTTTCCATTTCAGCGTTTTTTTCCTAAATATTGAACATTCTTAATAAATTTTTTCTAAGCTACCGATCATCCCTTCGCCATTGTACACCTCATCGCTAAAATATTAATAACTTTCATTTAAAAGTTTTAATAAACAAACACCAATATATGTCTCAAAAAAACCAAAATATTCCATACCTTTATATTCCCTTGTCACATACTTGCTAAAAAGGTGCAACAGCCCACGCCAACGCCAACTATACAACTGAAGCAAGCCAAACAAAACCAAGCAAAACCAAAACATTTCTACAACAACAAAAACACATGTGCCTTCATTGAAAACAACACCTCATCCAGACAAATAATCCATTCGCGAATAATAAACACACACACAAACCACTGAAACAAAAATAAAAACAACCCCACGCTCAGATATACACAACATCCCCATCACTCGCTACCATTTCTCATTATTGCATTGCATGCTCTCACTCTCAAAAAAATGTCAAGTAACATCATCTTTACATTAAACATATTCCACTTTGACGAGAAAGATCTCTGTACTATGCATTAGTTCATCGCATCTGTCCACAATTTACTCTAAAAACAATACTCTTAAATGCATATCAGTATAAGAACGATGAAACGTTTAACTTAAAATTAGCAAAAACTTCATGAAATGATATCTACCCATTTTTGACGAAAATGTCTATAAATTTAATTACATGTGAACTAAAAATATTTCATTGAGAAATGTTGTACCAACTATTATTAACTATAGGAATTACCAGTAAGAAATTGCTATCCGCTTTCAAGTTCAATTTTCGTAAAAAAATATTTTCTCATACAAAAACTCTTTATAGTAAATTACACTTATTATTTAGAAAGTATTTTACATTTCATAAGTAGTTTTATAGTATGACGAATGAATTTTTAACTAGCAGTTAAGAAAATTTTTAAGGAAATTTCCATCGTATTTTGTAGGCTATGAACTAAACGATTGCTACTTAAAATTTGTAAAATTTCCTTTCGAGTAGTTAATTTTCGTTAAAGATACGAAAAATGAACTAAAATTCTGGAAAATTCTTGTAATAAATTATTGTAAAAATCTTCTTAAATTTACGAGACACTTTTTTTTCTGTGTAGGAAACTTAGAACACAAAAAATGTTTTGGAAAGTACTAGAAAATAAAGAGATGATTTTGACAAGTGATGACGTAATCTAATCGTTACTATTTTAAATTTTAAATTAACGGAAACTAATTTAAATAAACTTAAATCTAGAAATATCTAATTCGTAACAATATATACATATGGTTTGTTAATATCTTAAGTATTTAATAATAATGTTAATTTTTTCTTTATATTATATTTCTCTTCTGACAAATCGAGATACTTATAGAATTTATTGAATTCATTACAATCTAGGCGAAGCGGATCATTGTTTCCAAAGTTGCGGGTAGGTGAACGATATAATGTCAAAAAGGAGATCAGATTTAAATCTTCCGTTAATTGAATCAACCGGAAAACAGACATTCAGCATGATATGTCTACTTTTCAGTGTAGGTAATTTGACAAGTGATAGTCTTTCCTTGTAAGACGGCAAGGTTTGAGGTATCCAGTTATTCCGACGTAAACAAAACAGTAAAAATTGTTTCTGTACAGATTCAATACGATTGCAATGAATTTGGTACTGTGGGTCCCAAATTACATATCCATATTCCAGGATAGGACGCACAAGTGAAGTATATAAATTCAAAATGGGTCAGAAAATTCCTTGAATCTATTAAATTTTTGATTGAATATTTTTTAAAACTCAATTAAGATTTTAATTGGAAAAATGTTCGTGAAATTTTTTTCTGTGTTGTTTCATTCAAGTAGTAATTCGTGTCGACGTGTTTAATCTATAAAAAGAGATATGCTTGCATTTTCTTTTATTCAGTTCCATCATATTTGATGAGCACCATTTGTACATGCTTTCAGATCAGATTGGAGTAAAGATTGGTTCTCACTATTCCGAATAATCTTTATAATTTTAACATCGTCTGCATACATGAGAGTTGATTTCGAAATAATGTTATCAAATACTACACATTGAGTACGATTCTTTAGATAACTTTCAAACCAGGATACCATTAAGTCACTGAAGCCAATGCGATGTAGCTTGTACAGTAAAAGTGAATGGTTTACTTTGTTAAACGCCTTACTAAAATCAGTATGAATGACATCAGTCTGTAAACGATCTCTAAATCCTTCATTAATCATTGTAGTCAATTCCAGGATATTTGTTACGGTCGAACAAGATTTACGGAATCTATGTTGTTTGGGCGGTAGAAAAGAGGAGACTTGATGATTCAAAATATCACATATAATTTTCTCCATCAGTTTTGGAATAACACTTAATTTAGCAATGCCTCTATAATTCGTAATATCTGATTTGTTTCCACTTTTAAATATCGGAGTGATGAATGAATTCTTCCACAGCCTAGGAAAGTAATCAGTACCAGTAACCAGATTCGTGCCTAAAGCTGGTTGGGGAACGTTGGACAATTAAGCCCTCCCTCTTTTACTGGGTGTTTACAACAGTTATGAGACCAATAGTTACATATCGATGCCACGTTTGGTGGACCATTACTAACGATGGGAATCATATACAGAAACTCAAAGAAATAAACAGGACGGCCCTTATTTGTTTGGCTGGCGCAATGAGAACAACGGCCATTGCAGCTCTGGAGGTAATGATGAGTCTGGACTCGCTCGGAAATACGGATTGTACACATACAGACAGACTATACGGCGACTCAGCATATATATGAGGGCAAGTTGAAATCGATTATACAAAGTATAGAGGATTGGGAAGAAAGGCTTATATGTATTTGGAGATATGAATACATGGGTACTTGGAAATTATGAAATAATGAGTAGTGAAGAAGTGGATGTGTTGGCGCACGCGGAACGAAAAACATCGCTACAGATGTTTTTTCTCACTATCATTATGTATTTACGGAATCAATGTCAAATATAATGATTTATGAAAAGGATTTCTGATGGCGACACATAGAGAGAATTTGACACCACTAATAGGCGTCGTAACAGAGCATAACACACTTGGAAAAAACATGGTATGGATTGCCTTAATGGCTGATTATATTTGTTGTATAGTGTGGACCTGGAAGCTCCGCCCATTTTCTGCACTGGCGCAGAACCCATCCAGTGTGTATTATCATTTAGAAGAAACAAGATACTGGGATCCTTTTTGTGTAAGGATATTACCGATGTACAGGACTGTAATCTGAAAGATATGCTTGCCTTCTTCAAAACTTCTGGACGGAAGACCTAGAAAACTCGTTTGGAAATGCGAAAATGATGGGATCAATCCTGGCAGAGGAAGATATATTGATGAAAAGGAGAGAATACAACTATAAGGAATCACAATGTACCAATATGGTCTAAGTGGAAACGAATTCCTTTTCTACGGATTGGTGTCATCCTCTATAACCTACCCAAACAATTTGTATTTATTTTAGTTCTATGTCAGCTGCGACAAAAGAACACCGTTTCTGACACCTGTTTTTCATACGTATTATTTCTTTGCATGTAGGAAATTTGTTATTGACAGAAAATTTACTTTATATTTTATCATTACTGCAATCAATTGTTATTCGTTTTTTCTGTGTGTATCCATTATAGACTCGGCTGTGTAAAGTGGCAAATACACATGGATAGGGTTTTTGTATACAGTTGTTTATTTATAAGTATATGGTTGTAAGAATGTGGATAATGTTTACATATATAGATGAGATGATTTGAAGGAGTTTTCCACAGCTAAAGAAGCCTCAAGCTTTTGTTTTATAAATACGCAGCTCAAAAATTTGCAATATAAACGAATTTGAATTCGAGTAGGAATTTCCTTGTTTTCTAGGAAGGAGCATAAACTGCGTAGCTTCTTTCAAAATAAATAAAAATATGTGTATATATTTACCAGTTATTAATGTCACGAATATTAATGAATTGTTTAAGCATCAGAGAGTCTATAATAGTTTGAACTTTTTTGGGTTTCTCTTCAAAGCTAACAAACATCCAAGATATTTTGGTTTTGATTGTTTTATTATCATAAAATATATGAAAACGCAATGTATATTATCTAAAACTAAACTTGTACTTTGAACTCAGTCATATGTTATATGAATCCATTATCCAGAAAAAACTAAACCTACTGGAAGTTACTGAGAAGATAAACCTATTGAAAGTCGCTGCCTGATAGGCGAGTTTTCAAAAACTATTGACGTGAAGTATAATGACTACTGTATGAGCTGTCATGATGCGGAGGAAAATGAATCAATTAAACACCTCTTGTGTGAGTGGTCTGCATTTTGTGTAAGGCGTAAGCGAATTTTAGGGGCATATAGACTTTTTGTCGAAAAGTGGTTTCGCCAGAGTGTAATCCACTACGTTTGGCACATCTGGCATTATTTTGAGGACCGAACTATGACCGTACATTTTTTCCGACCACAATGATAGCTTGCGCAACCGCACAGCCGTTGTTGCAGCTGACTGTTTGGCCAAAATGTCTAAAGGCAATATATGCAGTATGACATTAAGAGAATATGTTCCTGTCTTACTGAATGCGCCTGAGATACACAAGCACGCCATACGCTGAACTTTATCTAAACCTGTCGGTTGTTGAAGTACCGGCCACCAGACTACAACACCATATAGCATTATAGGTCTAACCACTGCCGTGTATACCCAATGCACAATTTTCGGTTTTAGTCCCCACTTTTTTCCTATTGCCTTTTTGTATCGTGGCTTTTCTCGCTCTTTCCTCAATATTAAGCTTAAAGTTCAGCTTCCTGTCCAGAATAAAACCAAGGTATTTTGCACACTCACCAAAGGGAATTACAATACCCCCTAAGGATATTGGCTTAACCGTGGGAGTTTTGCGATCTTGGCAGTACATGACTAATTCTGTCTTTGCAGGATTTACTCCAAGACCATCCTCTTTCGCCCATTTCTAGTACTTGGTTCATAACCCTTTATGTTTTAATACGTTTTGGCATACTTTCAACCAACAGGTCTTCTAATTTTGATGGAGCTGATTTGTACAATCACAGCCGTCTTCCCACGATTGACCATAAATTCTCAATCGGGTTAAGGTCGGGGCTTTGCGCTAATTTTGCACTATGCTTCGGATCACCATCCTGTTGAAATACGACTTCATCTTCAAGATAGGCACTCTTGTCAACAAATTCGGGAAAATTAATCTGCAATATGGCGAGGTAGTCTTCCTTCATCATTATACCATCAATTTTCTGCAATGGCCCAATGTTCCACCGAGAGAAGCAGTCCCAAACCATTATGCTTCCTCCACCATGCTTCAAGTTTGTTTAACATGGTGGCGTTGAATAGTATCACAAGGACGACGCCAGCAATATTGTTTACCATCCGATTGGAAAAGATTAAATTTTGATTCATCTGACCAGATAACACGTTTCCAGTCACCTGTCGTCCAATTTTTATGCTCTCTTGCTAACTTTATTCGAGCCTTTTGATTCTTTTCGGACAATGCAGGTTTATTTTTTTTACAGCTGAAACATAACCAATGTTGTGGAGCGCTCGTCTTACTGTCCATTCACTAACTTGATTATTTTTGGCAACAGTAGTATTTTTCGGCGTTACGGACTTGTTCTGTCTCATTTCTACCATCATAAGGCGCTTCGGTCAACAGTTTTGCGGCAGCCTCTGGTTTGCTCTTTGGGAGTAGTATTTCGTCTTTCTTGGACGCGAATGACCACAGACTGACTTATATTTAGTTCCTTGGATTTTTTCCGCGAGGAAGACCCATTATTTGTTAAGGAAACTATATTGTCCTCCACATCGTGCATTAACTTTTTCATTTTAATTTTTACTATTGATATTATTGCAGTACACTTCGAATTAAGCTTTAACTTTTACTGGCAAACACGTTTCTACACGCAAAGTTGTATTAATGATCATTAAGAAAGACAAGAAAATAAAAAAAAACTAACGGTATATTTTGGTTTTATGCTGAGTACATCAAAAAGTGCATAATTGAGAACATGCGAGTTTTTTGTTATGTTTATTTACCTCTGCGAATTCTTTACTTTTTGTTTTGAATTTTTTGTTGTTTTATTTAGAATTGAAGAAGGAATAAAGAAAAACTAGAATTATTTTGAGTTTCTTTATTGCTGTTTTTTTATTCGTTTAGAATTGAAAAAAATTAATTATGTACTCATTTCTGCACGCCACTGTAGCTTTAGATTACTGGCGGAGCTGGAAAACGTTAAGTTAAGCAGTATGCTAATGTTTTCGGAACAATCAGATTGGTTCAGCAGAAGAAAATAATCTGGTGGGTTCAACTGTACGAAACATTTTCGACGTTAAGGTGGCAGATGAAGCCGACCCGTTTTTGTCGGCGGCGGCTGACACTAATTTTTTGCCTCCGGTGGCGGCGGCTTGACGGCTAAGCCGATATAAATTTGGCTATTCGGCGGACAATTATCCATTATAAAATCAATTTTAAGTTATCCGAATGGTAATGCGATTAGTTGTACAACCAATCTTACAATCACATTTCATTCAAATTTTCTGAGCTACATTTTTGCAAAATTATTATAGCATCATGATACTGACAGATTTTGGGTGGAAAATTAAACATTTTGACAAAAAATACAAAAATTATTAAGATTTGCTGATTTAAATCAATATTTTTGATTAATTGGTTGATAATTTTGAGTCGAGATGAGTCGACATATTCGGCGGCGGCTTCGACTGGTCGGCTAAAATTGGCGGTTTCATTCTCTGTAAGGTGAGTATTAAGTTCGAGTTTAGACCCTAAAATCGCCATTTTTTAAGATTCTTTTTTTAATAATTCATTTTAAATAGTATAAACTTTGCTTTGGGTTATTCCCCATAAAGTTATAATAATATTTGCATCACAAAGGTATAATTGCATACTTTTTTACTAATTTATTTTTGATTTTAGCGGCTAAACTCGAACACCCAAAAAATAATTCTATCCCCCCAAACCATAATTTAGACAAACAAAGATCGTTTCTCATTTGCTTTTCGCTGTTAGTTTATTTCGAAGAAAACTATATACTTTTTGCGATAAACGTTTATTCTTTTACAGGATGTAAAAAATATTTCATAAAGACTAACTCAAAAATCTTTTCTGGCTAATTGCATTTTCCCTCACATCTTTCCCACCTCCACGAAGATTTTTAGTTCTTAGCACCTTTTTCTGCAATACAAACAATGTAGAAGGAATTATTCGATTTTATAATTTTTTACCTTTCGTCTGGACGGGAAATCGAACAGCGGACCATACAGCTTGTAAGCCAACACACTATTCACTGGGCTACATAGCTGTTATTGTCATCAACAGACAATTATCGCTATTGCCATCAACGCACAAGCAACGCGTTGATGGCTATGGTTGATATCGGCTCAGATTTAGATATAGCTTCCATGTATATGTTTTTTTTCGATTTGGGAAAAAATTACCAAAATACCGACATTTTACTTGTAAATCGACACTGCTAAAACGAAAACTTGTAAAAATGAATTTTCATATACTTCTACTCGTAAAACATATTTGTCGACCGATAAATCATACATACACTTTTGCGAATTTACTTTAAAATCGGTTCAGATGTAAATGTTTCCCATATTTTTTTACTATCATTGTGTTCCACCCCAGGGCATTAGCCAAAATAAATTTTAAGTCTATATGTTAGATTTTGTAGAAGTCTAACAAATTTTGTCCAGATAGGGTCAGATTTAAATGTTTGTATTTGGGACACAAACCTTTATATATATAGCACCCAACACATTTGACGGATTTGATATGGTATCGAAAATGTGGATCTACAAAATGGCACAGGGTATAATATAGTCGGCCCCGCCCGACTTTACACTTTCCTTACTTGTTTTTATTGAAAAAATAAAAATTTTTTAACAAAAGAATTTTTGTGATGATAAAAAGTTTGAAATGTTCGAAGGAATTCAAAAAAACTCAGTGTCAATAACAAACTACAAAAGAGCATACATTTCGAAAAGTTAATTTATAACTACAGTGAGAAAAGAGTAGAAGTTACCTGCAATTCTATAATTTGTCGTAAGTTATCCATTATTAGTTGTTCACTTTATTTGCAACGGCTAAATTTCTTGCTAAAATATCAGAATCGGTATCCACTCTTGTTTTCACACATTTTAAAAAAGTTGAGACAATTTTCGTCACTTTTATGTCTAAAAGTGTAAAAGTCAAAATATCGGTCTTGCCTTCATGTTAAAACTGATTTGAGATGTACTATATCAGTAATAGTGGCAAATATTAAAAAACTAGCTAATGAACAGAACAATTGTCAAATTTCCCACTAAAGGTGAGTACTAAGTTCGAGTTTAGCCGCTAAAGTGAAAATTAAATCAATAAAAAAGACATAAAATTATACATATTTGTTGCAGATTTCTTTATAACTTGATGGAGAATAGCCCAAAGCAAAACAAAGTTCACAAAGTTTGTATTCCTTATAATGGGTTATTAAAGAAAAGTAATCGTGAAAAAATAACGATTTTAGCGGCTAAACTCGAACTTAATACCCACCTTTAATGATAAACTCTTTTATATTAATATTCGTTAACATTGTTATTCATTTCAATTTTTAAACACAATATATTTAAGTGACACAGTGAAATTGAGAATGCTTTGTCTGGCGTCTACTCACAGGTGCTGGAAAAGTATCCCGGCCCAGATCCTCGACACCAAGAGGCTGGTTGGTATCAAGGACGATTTAAGCTAGTCGCATTTGAGGACCAGAGGTCTATAGAATGTTTTTAAAGCTGCTCTGATACTAATTGGTGAAGTTTGGGAAGGAGCTGCTCTAGAGTTAGTCGAGAAGAAAGACATACCGGCTAGACCAAGAGCACATGCGTGGATACCTGCAAACCCTCCTGACCCTGAATCTATTTTAAATAGACTGAAACAATGCAATCCAGATCTTCCAACAGCTGATTGGAAGGTTGGCCGTTTTGATGAAGTGGATGGGCCAAGACGGCATGCAGTGTTTATATTGAACACTCAGTCTTTGCCACATCTAGCAAAGTCTCAGGGCCGTGTATGTTATGGCTTTCATTATATCCAAATGAAGGTGTATACAAACGATCAGCTAAAGGATTCAGAAGTGGACAAGCCTCTGTCTGAATCAGAAGTTAGCGGATCCTCTTGCGAAGTCGAGGGAGATACCAAAGTTGAAGACATGGATAGATACCGTATGCGTGAGGAGGCTTCTACTGCCTCAGAGCTCACCAAAGTTGAACCTATGGTTATTGCGAGAGTCACCGATATCTCTGAAGAGGACATTCTTGATGACTCGATTGAAGCGGCTGATGTGACGGTTGTTGAAAATCTCGATGGTCCTACGGATCCTCCAGATAAATCTTCATCATTGTAAGGCTGCATGTGCTGCCTTAAAAGTTCTCTTGATGAAAGGGGACATAGACATAGTTCTTATTCAAGAACCATATGTTTATAGAAACAAAATATGTGAATTAAGTACTCCGGGGTTCAAACTATTGCAGTATACTGGTAATGATGTAATTCGAGCCTGTATAATTGCTAAAAACGAGCTTAACTTGTTTCTGCTTCCTTCAATGTGCAATGCAGACACTGTCGTTGCCAATTTAGAAATAGCCAAATGCAAATATTGGGTATCTTCGGTCTATATGGGACATGACAGGGAGATGCCTCCATGTGCCGTTAAGACCTTAGTTGAGGAGTCACTGAAAACAAAGACGAAACTCATTATGGGATGCGATGCGAATGCGCATCATAGTATATGGGGAAGTAGGGATACTAATGCAAGGGGAGAGTCGCTAATAGAGTTTATTTTGCGTACTAATCTGGTAGTTTGCAACAAGGGAGATGCCCCAACCTTTGTCACTAAAAACAGGCAAGAGGTTTTGGACATCACCTTGGCCTCGCAAGAACTGAATGAAATGATATATCAGTTTCAAATTTGATGTTCATACCACCAAGACCATATTTCCGCTAAATGTTAGGAAAGCTGACTGGAATAGGTATAGGGAATCGTTCACTGTGCAAGTTATCGAACACGCAGTGGAGAGGATTACTAAGGCCTTCAACATTTCACTGAAAGCTGCATGCCCTAAAGGGAAGCCAAGGGGGAAAAATCGACCACCATGGTGGTCTACGGAGTTAGGTAATATGAGGAAATCGTGCAGGAAGCTCTTTAACAAAGCAAAGTCCACCAGAGCTCCTGTGGATTGGGACGCTTACAAGAAGAATCTGAGAGGATACAAGCGAGAACTGAGAAAGGCTCAGCATAACTCTTGGAATGATTACTGCAGCAGCATTGAGAATACGTCCGCTCCAGGTTTCATTAAAACATCGGAGGGCAATTGGACAACCTCCAGTGAGGAGACGCTGGAGGTACTATTGGACACACATTTTCCCGGAAATCAGACGGTTGAACCATGCACTGGCGGTTCCACAGTGGCTCAGCGGTCGTTTCCTATCGAGGAAATTGTATCAGAATCCAGAATAAAATGGGCGATAAATAGCTTTGGATCATTCAAATCCCCCGGACCTGATGGAATTACTCCGGTGGAGTTAAAAGCGGTGGCTGACAGAATTATCCCCTGGTTGTCGGCGATATATATAGGATGTATCAACTTAGCATATATTCCACGAAAGTGGAGAGAATCAAAAGTCGTTTTCATACCTAAAGCGGGAAAAGCCTCTCACTCGAATGCGAAAGATTTCCGACCAATCAGCTTATCATCATTCCTACTTAAGACTCTGGAGAGGATGATAGATATTTATCTTAGAACTAGCGTCGATTCAAGTTTGCTCTCGAAACGACAACATGCATACTCGAAAGGCAGGTCTACTGAGACCGCATTACATGAACTAGTCAGCTTTATTGAAAGCTCACTATCTGTCAAAGAATACACAATCGTGGCATTTCTAGACATCGAAGGGGCGTTCAATAACGTCCATCCGAGCTCGATATTAAATGGACTGACAACTCTGAATTTTGATCCAGGTATACTTAGGCTGTTAGACGAACTTCTAAGGAAGAGACGCATTTCAGCCACACTAGGACAAGCAAACATACAAAGGTATGTGAACAGAGGCACTCCCCAAGGAGGAGTTCTATCACCTCTTCTTTGGAATGTTGCTATAAACGACCTTCTGGTTTCCCTAGAAAAAGAAAGGATACAAGTGGTGGCATACGCAGATGATGTGGCGCTAGCAGTCAGGGGAAAATTCCCATCAACAGTTAGAGATATTATACAGAGAGCCCTCCGGATGACTGAGAAATGGGCGAAAGATAATGGTCTTGGGGTAAATCCTGCAAAGACAGAAATAGTCATGTACTGCAAAGATCGCAAAACTCCCACGGTTAGGCCCATTTCCTTAGGGGGTATTGAAATTCCCTTTAGGGAGTGTGCAAAATACCTTGGCATTATTTTGGACAGGAAGCTGAACTTTAAGCTTAATATTGAAGAAAGGGCGAGGCAAGCAACGGTAGCTTTATAGTCGTGCAAAAAGGCAATAGGGGAAAAGTGGGGACTAAAACCAAAAATTGTACATTGGCTATACACGGCAGTGGTTAGACCTATAATGCTATATGGTGTTGTAGTCTGGTGGCCGGCACTTCACCAGCCGACAAGTTTAGACAAAGTTCAGCGTATGGCGTGCTTGTGTATCTCAGGTGCATTCAGCAAGACAGGAACAAACTCCCTTAATGTCATACTGCATCTATTGCCTTTAGACATTTTGGCCAAACAGTCAGCTGCAACAACGGCTGTGCGGTTGCGCGAGCTATCGCTGTGGTCGGAAAAAAGTTACGGTCACAGTTCGGTCCTCAAAATAATGCCAGATGTGCCTAACGTAGTGGATTACACTTTGGCGAGTCCACTTTTCGACAACAAGTTTGAGACTCTAATTCCCAACAATGAGGCGTGGTGTACACGGACCCCGGGGAATAAAAGATATATAGATTTCTACACTGATGGCTCCAAATTGGATGGCCAAGTGGGTTTCGGAGTATATTCTAAAGATCTGGAACTTCGAATAGCGAAAAGATTACCTGATCACTGTAGTGCTTTTCAGGCTGAAATATTAGCAATAAGAGAAGTGGTGAATTGGCTGAGAAGTAATGCTCCAAGCAATATTGGCATTAATATATACTCAGACAGTCAACCTGCAATAAAATCCTTGGACTCTGTGTTCCTCAACTCGAAAACGGTCATCGACTGCCGCAAATCTCTCAATGAGATGGCTGAGCAGCACAATATTCACCTAATATGGGTGCCTGGCCACAGGAACATACCGGGAAACTGCGAAGCAGATGAGCTAGCAAGGCTAGGAACTACCTTACATATTCCAGGGGAACTAGAATCTGTTGGTATGCCTCTGGCTACCTGCAAGCTCTTACTGCGTGAGAAGGCTGTCATGATGGCAAATGTTCGATGGGAGAATTGTAAGGGTTGTAACGACACCAAGCAAATATGGCCCCATTTAAACTTAAACCGCACACTAGATATGCTAGTGTTCTCGAGACGCCAGATATCACTCCTGATATCTGCTATAACGGGTCGCTGCCTGATAGGCGATTTTGCAAAAACTATTGGTGCGAAGTATAATGACTATTGTATGAGCTGTCATGATGCGGAGGAAAAGGAATCAATAAAACACCTCTTGTGTGAGTGTCCTGCATTTTGTGTAAGGCGTAAGCAAATTTTAGGGGCATATAGCTTCAGATTACTAGCGGACCTGGAAAACGTTAACTTAAGCAGTCTGCTAATGTTTTTGGAACAATCTGGTTGGTTCAACAGAAGAAAATAATCGAGAAGGTTCAACGGTTAAAACTAGAAGTGCCCATATGTAATAGGTACTTTTAGTTAATGTGGTATCACAATGGACTGAATAGTCTAAGTGAGCCTGAATCTTAATCGGGCTGCCACTTTAACCTAACCTAACCTAACCTAAGTGACACATATGTTAATATGTTAGAATATATTATGGTTGGGGCGTGAATGTTTCATAAAAATAATATGTGTGAATGTAAACATATATAAATTTACAAATTTCGAGTAAACATATCAACATAACACAGCGATAGAGAACAATTTCTGTGAAACTGCTTGTATGTTGTTTCGGAAATCTGTTTTATGATAAGGCCAAACATTTGATATCCTTAAGTCTAAATATTATTTAATTTGAATATTAGAATGAGTATTAGGAGTAAAGAGAATAGACATTCGGGACCAAGAGAATAGACATTTGAAAAAAGCACCATGTGTTTTCGCCTTGAGAGGAGCATTTTATATATGTGTGGACATGTGTTTTGTTTATTTTTTTCTTGGTTCGTTAAAAGAAGTCGGAACGTACGAGAAGTAAGTTAAAATATTCGGACAAAGGAAATCAAAAAGCGGTAGCAAATATACAAAGGGATCTTCATAAAAATAACGAAAGAGCACTATACTATTTTTAGAGTTGGGACAGCAAAATGAAAAAGGAGGAAACAGTGAAAAATTAAACAGTAAATTGTATAAAAACAAAGTTTAGTTTTTCTTTATTAATAAGTAATCCAAGAGGAGTTGACGGACACTTTCAAATATAAAAGCGGGCATTAAGTTCGAGTTTTGCAGCTAAAACAATTGAAAAATTTTATTATTTAAGAAAAAAATTTGAATTATTTAAGAAAAGTAAAAGGCAAAACAGAGCGATAATGCCAACTTAATACCGGCCTTAAAGGTAAAAATGAAATTAAGTACAAAACACGATAAGTTTTAAATGCCTTAAAAATGGTGTTAAATGCTAGTAAAAAACTGTTCACGCTTAAATAAATTTATGTGTATATTATAAAATTATTTATGTATTTTCATACTCGACTCCACGTTCTTCGTTTGTTAGAGTTTATGAATTACTACCACAATTTCAAACTTTTATACCAAAAACAGGTTTTTGGTACAAAAAAATAATATGTATCCAAAAAATAATATTTTATCCAAAAGCTCAGTCCATTTCGTTTATATCAAGCACTGTTTCTGACTGTAAATGTTTAATAACCCACATTTCGAAGTTTCATTATAAAAATTTAATATGGTATAAATGTGAAAATAAAAAAATGGTGTTTAGTCGGAGCAGGGATTGAACCCACGACCCTTTGCATGCAAGACAGACATGCTAACCACTGCTCCACGTGGCCAACAAATGTATGTATCTGTTAGATAGTGTTGTGTTTGCACCAGTCACCAGTAGACAATTATAATGATAATTGTCTACTTGTGACTATAACAGCTACGTAGCCCAGTGGATAGTGTGTTGGCTTACAAACTGTACGGTCCTCGGTTGGATTCTCCGTCCAGGCGAAAGGTAAAATTGAAAAATTTTGTAAAATTGAATAATTTCTTCAACATTAATTGTATTACAGAAAAAGGTGCCAAGAACTAAAAAATTTCGTTCGTTTCGAAGTTAAAATTATGTGGGAAAGGGGAATGAGCACAATCTTCTTTGGGGAAATTCATCCAAGCATATGCATATATATATATATATATATATATATATATATATATATATATATATATATATATATATATATATATATATATATATATATATATATATATATATATATATATATATATATATATATATATATATATATATATATATATATATATATATATATATATATATATATATATATATATATATATATATATATATATATATATATATATATATAAAGGGTGATTCTTTTGAGGTTAGGATTTTCATGCATTAGTATTTGACAGATCACGTGGGATTTCAGACATGGTGTCAAAGAGAAAGATGCTCAGTATGCTTTGACATTTCATCACGAATAGACTTACGATCTGCCACAACGTCGAATTTTTAGTGAATGGGCCCTAGAAAAGTTGGCAGAAAATCCGCTTTTTTATCGACAAATTTTGTTCAGCGATGAGGCTCATTTCTGGTTGAATGGCTACGTAAATAAGCAAAATTGCCGCATTTGGAGTGAAGAGCAACCAGAAGCCGTTCAAGAACTGCCCATGCATCCCGAAAAATGCACTGTTTGGTGTGGTTTGTACGCTGGTGGAATCATTGGACCGTATTTTTTCAAAGATGCTGTTGGACGCAACGTTACGGTGAATGGCGATCGCTATCGTTCGATGCTAACAAACTTTTTGTTGCCAAAAAT
Organism: Haematobia irritans; assembly: GCF_050003625.1. NCBI lineage: Eukaryota > Metazoa > Arthropoda > Insecta > Diptera > Muscidae > Haematobia > Haematobia irritans. The sequence continues at coordinate 73,630,294 of NC_134398.1, read as the reverse complement.
GGAAGAACTGAACTTGGTTGACATGTGGTTTCAACAAGATGGCGCTACATGCCACACAGCTCGCGATTCTATGGCCATTTTGAGGGAAAACTTCGGAGAACAATTCATCTCAAGAAATGGACCGGTAAGTTGGCCACCAAGATCATGCGATTTGACGCCTTTAGACTATTTTTTGTGGGGCTACGTCAAGTCTAAAGTCTACAGAAATAAGCCAGCAACTATTCCAGCTTTGGAAAACAACATTTCCGAAGAAATTCGGGCTATTCCGGCCGAAATGCTCGAAAAAGTTGCCCAAAATTGGACTTTCCGAATGGACCACCTAAGACGCAGCCGCGGTCAACATTTAAATGAAATTATCTTCAAAAAGTAAATGTCATGGACCAATCTAACGTTTCAAATAAAGAACCGATGAGATTTTGCAAATTTTATGCGTTTTTTTAAAAAAAAAAAGTTATCAAGCTCTTAACAAATCACCCTTTATATATATTAATTTGGAAATAGTCTATAAACATATATGTGCGTAGAAAGAGAGACCTAGAATGTATGCACCAAGTAAAATAATGGAAGTAACCAATTGGCGTCTTAAAAATATTTCCACGCAAAGAAAATTTCATTAAAATTTTTTACTACCAGTGTATGCCTTAAGGTGAAACATAATATGTTTGAACAATACAAACAATATTTTGTTTGGACCAATTCTGAAAATATATATGCTTAAAGCAAAATATGTTTGGGGTATATGTTACAGAAGCGTTTTTTTTTTGAGGGCGTATGTTATATTAATATAACTGACTGTTTGCGTTGCTCGCTCCATGATGATAATGATGGCTACGATAATTGTCTATTGATGACAATAACAGCTACGTAGCCCAGTAGATAGTGTGTTGACTTACAAACTGTATGGTCTTCGGTTCGATTCTCCGTCCAGGTGAAAGGTAAAATTAAAAAAATTATTAAAATTGAATAATTTCTTCAACATTGTTTGTATTACAGAAAAAGGTGCTAAGAACTAAAAACCCTCGTTGAAGTGAGAAAAATGTGAGGGAGTACGCAATTGACAGAAATAATTTTTTTTTGATCACAATCTTCTATGGGAGAAAATTCTTCGATATAATATAATATAATATTTTTGGGCTCAAAATGTTTCCAAACATATAATATGTTCACATAAAACAAATATAATAATATCAAAACGAAACGGAAACGTTCACAAAAAATCAAAACGTAATGTTCACGATGTCGTCTACGGTCGTTAGGATTTCATGAACGGCATTCTTTTTTTGTTTGACCATGAAAAGTCTTTAAATAATCGTTAGACGTTGTTATATCAAATCCGCTGGTGGTGCAATGTGCTAAGGCGACTGTTAACTCGTATGCTGCAGACAACACAGGGTCGAGTCACTGTAGCGGAAATTTTAAATTTGTTTGTAAATTCGTAACCATTACGTTCTCAGATCATGAACGCTGGTTGTTGTTTTACAACTCATGGTGTCATGTTTACGTTGTCAGATTGACCCCGTCCGTTTTCAGTTTGACAACACATGTGTGTGAAATGACCACGCCGTTCATGATTTTTTCTATCGGTGAAGTGATTTTTTGAGGTTGTAATTTCATATCTAGAAGACCCCTATTGAACTACTATCTGTGATCGAAACCCCAACATACGAAATGCGTCTGCGAGCTATTAGTCTACTTGTAGAGGAGGGCGTCTAAGATTTGATTCGGTTCAATTTTTACCCATATTTTAGAGTCAATGAGTGATTAAGAACCAACATCTGCCTAACTTATATTTAACGATCTCCTTCTCTTAAAATTCTAATCACAAAATATTGCAGCTTGACTGTTCAATGAATCATTCCATTCTTATCGAATGGTAATGTAGGCTAAACAGTCTCTCTAATTTTGTTCCCGAGTGAAATTGCAATTTAAGTAATGAAGTAATAACACTTTAGCGATAGATAGACTTTCTAACATGCAATGGTCTTATTTTCAATGACAGTAATTCTATACTACTCAAAAGGGAGAGAACTTTAACGAATACACACATGCACAAGTAAGTGTTCATTTGAATACAATGTCACATATGTTTTCCCTCATGGTATAGCAAAGATTGAAGGCGACATAGGATTCATCACTTTGCTGCATACTTTGATGCGTTAACACATAGAAATTTTTACAAAAGGATGGTTCGTAAGTATTCGATGAAAGTTCAGAAAAAGTGCAGAAAAATATCACCAAATTCAAGTTCCCTGTGACGTGAATCCTCTTTTGTAGAGAAATACATTCGAGATTCTACCTTCAATGAATTTATAGATTTTTTCTTTTCATTTAAGTCGTTTTGTTTTTGTAATTAAGTGATTTGATTTAAAAAAATATCTGAAAGAACATTTTGTTTGACTAAGGTCAACTTGACTTTAATAATTCGGAAAAATTCTTCAATATTAATGAAATCGTCTTTAAATTTGTAGACTTTTTTGTGTTTTTACTAAAAGGTAAAAAAGCGTTAAAAATAGGAGATATTCTTCAACACTGTTTTGTAAAAACTCTTTTACTTGAAACCTAGCATAATTTTCTATGCCTTAATTGTATCCTTACTTCAACTCTCCCCTTCTTTGGCTCGATATCAAAATCATTAGTGTGAAGATAAAATCTTTGGAACTGGACATGTTTTTTTCAGTGTAGTCAAAATCATTTTATCCTTATTTCAAATCAAATAGAAAATGTTATTTGCGAACGCTTGAAGCCTGTTGTGAATGATTTTCTATGCAGAGAATTGAAAATATAACGATGCACACACCCTAAAAAATCGCTTCTGTAACATATGCCCCAAACACATTTTGCTTCAAGCATATATATTTTCAGGATTGGTCCAAACAAAATATTGTTTGTATTGTTCAAACATATATGTTTCACCTTAGGCATTCACTGGTAGAAAAAAATTTTAATGAAATTTTCTTTCCATTATTTTACTTGCAGCATACTCTCTAGGTCCCTCTTTCTAAACACATATATGTTTATATGCTATTTCTAAATTAATATATGTTTGCATTCAAGCATATTATATTTACGAACATTTTATGTCATATTAACATATATGTCCCAAACATGTTATGCTAGTTTATGAACATTAATGCTTGCACTTAAAAATATTGTGTTAACAAATTTGAGTTCCAAACATATAATTTTTACACCCAAACATATGAAAAACAATCTTTATCGTCCGTACAGTCATTTAAAATCGTTTTTTTTAATAATTCTGCAACTTTTACATGGACTAAAATCTCAACATAATTTTTGCTTTGTGTGAAAGCCGAGGCGATTTCCTCTAAACTTGAAAGATTATAGAAATTTAAAGTTGGTCAGCTCGTAATCAGAGAATGAGAGAGTCGCACCGCCGATTTTAGCCGCCGCCGAATACGTCGACTCATCTCGACTCAAAATTAGCCGCCAATTAATCAAAAACCAATATTTTTAAATCAGAAAATTTTATTAAAATTTTTTGTATTTTTTGTCAAAATGTTTAACTTTCCACCCAAAATCAGTCAGTATCATGTTGCTATAAAAATTTTGCAAAAATTTAGCTCAAAAATTGAATGAAATGTAAATGTTATTGCAAAATTGGTTGTACAACTAATTTCATTACCAGTCGGATAACTTATAATTTATTTCCATTCGACGGCGGACAATTATCCATTATAAAATTAACCGATTTCCATGATTTTTTTCTGAATAGAAATTGTTAACCCCTACAAAAAATCTCTAACAGTTTTTTCATATAAAATTTATATTTCAAAGTGGGATCAGTATATTGGGAGGATACTTGTTAACTGCATTTCTTAGAAAAATTCTACGCATTTTTCCCGTCATTTCATGTCAATTTTAGCGGTGCTTAGACTTTTTATTGCCAAAAGTGTATAATCCTTGCTGCCAGAATAAGGGCTTCTACATATTTCAAAGCTCAATCCAAACATTAACAATAATTCAGCACACATCTAATACGTTGACGAGTTTTCGGTAGAACGTGTAAACGTAGTATAAAGGCCACAAGATTAATCCGATCATAAAATTTAACTCCAGCGTTCCATTTTGTATGCAGATTATAGCTACTCCATTACGATCCTCACTTAGAAACAAATGCGTCCATGAGTAAGTGCATACCTACAAACGTAGATATGTAAATCTTTAATATGAATGGCTGACTGGCTACTCCCTTTTGCAATGAAAGTATGCCAGGAGTCAATGTTTCATGCTGACGACAAAATACATTCGAAGGACAATAAAAACTCAGCGAATGAAAAATCATTTCATTGTGAATGGAATAGAGAAGGAACATTACGAGCATAGGCATTCATTGAGCAAAACTTCCAACATTGTATGGCCATATTTGTCTGTGTTGATGCAGGTAGGTGCTGGGGAGCTCCAAAGAAGATGGCCCAAAGAAAACTTTTCTATTTTCCAAGTGCTTACAACATAGTTCGAGAGTGACATTGCTTTGAGAATGGAGAAGTGTGCTGTACAAGTATCCTTACAAGGATTTTATTTTCCCATACGGAAACTTTGTGTGCCATGTTAGGCACACCAACACAATGAGCAGGATTTGGTGTGCTTTCCTTTTTCAATGTTTAACCCACCCAGAACAGAAGCTACCGTATCTCACGTAGAACAATCTTTAGCATAAACATCAAGGTAAGCAATACGCCAGACTGACATGATGCTGGTGGAGGTGAGACAGACAGAGTTAGCTTCTTGGCAAGAAGAGGACAGGGGTAGCAATATTATCAAGAATGAGATTAGTGGGGGAGTGATGTTGTTGGATGCCACATTGCTGACGGTGCTGGGACAAGCAGCAGGAGGAGATACAATGTGCTAATTACATTTTAATGAAGATGTGCAACTGCAGTTCAATGTACGTCTATATACGCGTTTGTGCGTGCCAGCGGGTGTTTCGAACGGTAGCTATGGTGGCAGTTACTGGGTGAAAGAATACCTAGCTCCTTCACAAAACGACTATACTGTGCTCCACCTAAGAATTCTTTTCTAAATGAAACAAGGAATCTTCCTGATTTGGACGTGGATGCATATTGTCGGTATGGCTTTCACGTTACGTTAGCATTTTAGCTGTTGTAGACGACATCATCGCAGCACAATTGACTATCGCTGGTATGTAGTGCGGTTATGGGTTTTGTGCGATCCTCCAGACACTTCCCAGTCGGGAAGTTCTTTGGGCCACCTTGAGTAAGGGAAATAGGAAGCAAATGGAAATTTTAACACATTTTATTAAATGGTTTAACATGTGTGCTTTACATATCCAATAGTACACCAAAAAAAGTTTACTTGGATCCAAAGATTTTGACCTTCCCTTAAGGATTTTGGTATTGATTCCGAGCCAAAGATGCGGCTTCTTTAAAATAAAGACATTTGTAGCGACCTGCCTGGCTTTAAATTTAGGATCAATAAAAATAAAATTAGGATACAGATCTTATTTATCCAATATTCATTCATTCTCTTTTCGCGGTGTATTAATAAAGCTAATAACGTACAAACGAATGCCAGTTTAAAAATCCAAATTATAACGGATACTTCAAAGTAAAAACTGTTTTCTTAATTCCAAAAAACCTTTAAAGCAAAGATGCTAAATCCTCAAAATAAGTCGTAGCCTATATTTGAAGCATTTTATCTTAAATCTAAAGATTCAATATATCAGTTAATTTAAGGCGATTTCTTTGAATCAAAAATGTGTTTCTTTACGTGAAAGAAAATTTGTCGTAGGTTTTTGATGCAAAGATTATAAACTTTATTTTAATTAAAATTTCATTATTTTAAAGAAATTTTGTCCTTAATATTTTGTAAATTGTGCATCCTAAATGTGCATAAAATGTAGTTTGCGTAATCTTTAATATCACGTAAATATTCTCAGTGTAGGTTAGGTTGTGATACCACATTAACTAAAAATACCTATGACATATAGGCGCCTCTGAACCCAGCCGATTCTTTGCTTCTGTTGAACCAAACTGATTGTTCGAAAAACTTTAGCGGACCGCTTAAGTCAACATTTTCCACGCTTGAAAAAATATTTACGTGGTATTAAAGATTACGCAACCTAAATTTTAAGATTTACACAATACTAAGGACAATTTTTTTAAATAATAAAATTTTTATTAAAAGAATGTTTTTAATCATTGTTCCAAAAATTTATTTCTTTTAAATTTAGGACACAAATTTGGAAATTTGCATTCCTACGTTGGAGTCGTATGTTTTTTAGACAAAGGCAAACTTTTCCTAAAGTAAAGAAACATATTTGTAATTAAAAAAATTGTCCTTCAATTTACTGAAATATTGAAACTTTAGATTTGAGATAAAAACGCTTCAAATATATGTTAAGACTTATTTTGAGGATTTTGGTTTAAAGATTTTTTGGAATTAAGAAAATATTGTTTACTTTGAAATATCTGTTAGAATTTGGATTATCAAACTGGCATGCTCATTTCAAAATGATCCGTTTATGAAAGTGAACGCCCGTGGACTAAATTGTGAGCAGTCCGTTTTTATTTATTGTAAACGTAGAACGTAGTTGTTTTTATTAGTGTATAGCTCCTAAAATTCGATTACGACTTACAAAAAAGCAAGACACTAACAAACGAGGTGTTTAATGATTTCGTTTCCTCCGCATCATGACAGCTCATGCACACTGAAAAAATATTGACCTAATGACACAACATAAAGGACAAATTTCTTTAAAATAAAGAAACTTTAATTAAAAGAAGGAGAATTATTTTCTTTAATTTTTTTATAACATTTGGATTTTTTAATGACATTTATTTGTACATGAATAGCTTTGTTAATATATTGCAAAACGAGAATGAAAATCAGGTAAATGAGATATATATCCCATTTGTAATTTTATGGAGCCTAGATTTAAAAGCCGATAGCTACTCAAAATTGTCGTTATTTTAAAGAAGCCGCATCTTTGGTTCGCAATCAATACTAATATCCTTAATGGAAGGTCAAAATATTTGAATTCAAGTAAACTTTTTTCTGAGTGTAGTATCAAGTTTGACTCTCGTTTGAAATGATTTTTTGAGGAAATATAATGATGTAAAATATTTAAACTATGAACTAATAATAATAACAAAATATCATATAATAAAAAAATCTCATATAATAATTGACAGAAAAAGGCAATAGCCAACAATGGTACACAAATACGAATCACCTTGGCCAACATTAATATTTGAGGTCATTTGATAATTTTCTTGAATGTCTGAAAATTTCATATTTGTACTCTGCGCCACACTGTAGTATAATAAGTTAGTGCATATGTTTGTAATACCAAAAAGGAGACGAGATAGACACATGGTGTCTTCGGCAATAATGTTCAGTGTCAATCTCTGAGTTGCAATCAAAGTCTTGGTGGCAGTTTTAGTCGAATCGACTTCAAAATTGGCACAAGTATGTCGCTAAAGTCGTAAACCTAGTGTAAAAACATAATTTTGAATTAAGAAATTGTGAATATTTTTCAATTTAATTTAGTTAGGCTTCCCGATAAAAGGGGTGCAAAAAATGCTTTGTATTGTATTTATTCAAAACTCTACTAGTTTTACATCTCTCTTTCGCAACTTCAAACTAAGCATTAGTTACAGAAATTCCCAGCAAAAAAAGCGTCGCCAAAAAAGTAATGAAAATGTTCTTTTTGGATCCGGAAGTGGTGCAAAATTGACGCAGAAGCGATGAATTTAACATGGGCTTGTCATAGGACGGAAGTCCTCCATTTCAACAGCCGTTGAAATGAATTGGCATCACTTCTTTAGATGTGATCCGAATTCAATGGTTTGGATGTAAATTAAAAAAATTCTGTGATATATTGTCAAATAAATAATTTAAAAAATTTTTTTTAATTTTTAATGGATTCTAAAGCTTATCAGAAACGTTTGACCTCAAATATTTTCAAAAATTCACCATTTTTTCAGATTGGATTTAGCATATTTTTCGACAAAATTTAAACGATTTGTACCATTTTATGAATTCTTACTCTGTTTTTAACCTATTTGAAACAAAAAAAGTTAAAATTACCCATTAAAAGTATGAAAAAACGAGTTATAAAAAATTGTATTAAAAGAACTTCCTGGGTAGTTAAAATAAAGAACATCATTGGGAGTGCATCTTCTGGAAGTGCTTTTAAAGTTGTGCCTTTGGAAGAACTTCCAAATTTTTTTGCTGGGTTGTGATGTTTACAACTTTGCAACAGTCGCAAACCTAAAAAAGCTTGATACAGACCATCTCTGTTGATACAGACCATCTCTGTTGATACAGACCATCTCTGTTGACAACTCATAAAAAAGTTGCGATGTCAAAAGTTTACTTTTCAATAATCGCAAAGGTCAAAATTCAATGTTGGAAAACGTTGACTTTTGTAAAATTCAATCTGTACATTTTTTAACACCTGCAGAACATCGCTTTCTCCAACTGGGATATCCATTCTTCAAAAAGAAAAAAAAAATATATAACATTTCGTATCTTTTGTACGTGTGCACGATATTTCTCTTGTCATCTTCATCTGTAGGTGTTCCAAACACAGATGTCATTTGTATGCAATTTGAATGCGTATGTGTTAATTTTGGTATTGGGCAGCCACAACACAAAAAGAAAAATTGTTTTACAAAAACATGAGCAAAAGTTCCATATACACTGGTAGAAAAACGAAATTAACGAAATTCTTCGTTAAAAGTCAGCCAACGTAGCATTTCGTTATGATAACGTAATTTTACGTTATATTTACGAACCCCTTTATGGAATAAATTTCGTAGTATTAACGAATAATTCCGTTGATATTACGTAGCCTTTTTGTTGTATTATCGAAAATTATTCGTTGTATGAATGGAACTTATTCGTTGTACGAATGAAACATATTCATTGTATGGATGCAGCTTATACGTTGTAACATATGAATGAAAATCAATCATTGTATGAACCCAGTTTTTCATTGTATGAATGAAAGACCAACGTTATATCAATGAACACAAACGTTATATTAATGAAACCTAACCAATTTTTGAATTTGAGTTTAGTCATTGTGGTGTATTATTCTTTTGGTAAGATCGTTGAAATATAATTTATATACAGTAGGAAATAATATTTAGTGACAAATTAAGTAATAAATAAAAATTAATAATCATATATTGTGACATTCACTTAAGAAAAAAGCTTCTTATTGCTAAGACCAAAGCACGCCTTAATTCTTTGCGCGGCCGCTATCTTTCAAAAAGCTTACTTTTTCCAAAAAATGCTAATCGTAAATCCGTGTCGATTTACTGCAGATACAATTTCTCCACTATTTTTGCAACCAAGGGTCATTCAGGTAATTTTTCCGTCTTCTTCATCTGAAAGTTTATTTCCCCGAGGCATTTTCACTAAAGATTTCTTTGCACTAAATTTCTTGCTAATATACATATAAAACAAGTGTATACGGCCGTAAGTTCGGCCAGGCCGAAGCTTATGTACCCTCCACCATGGATTGCGTAGAAACTTCTACTGAAGAATGTCATCCACAATCGAATTACTTGGGTTGCGGTAACACTTGCCGATGGCAAGGTATCTTAAAACTTCCTAACACCGTAATATATACCACATAGTCCATACGTGGTATATATTAAACTAAAAAAAAGGCCGATTAAATACGTATATAATTAAGTTTGACAAAATGTTCTATAGAAATAAAATTTTGACAAAATAAATTTTTGACAACATTTTCTGTAGAAGTAAAATTTTGACAAAATTCTCAATAGAAATAAAATTTTAACAAAATTTTCTATAGAAATAAAATTTTGGTAGATTATTTTTGGCTCGAGTGGCAACCATGATTATGAACCGATATGAACCAATTTTTGTGTGATTGGGGCTATATATATCGGATCGGATGAAATATGCTTCTCTTAGAGGATCCGCAAACCAAATCTGGGGATCGGTTTATATGGGGGCTATATATAATTATGGACCGATATGGACCAACTTTTGCATGGTTATTAGAGACCATATACTAACACCACGTGGCAAATTTCAATTGGATCGGATGAATTTTGCTCCTCCAAGAGTCTCCGGAGGTCAAATCTGGGGATCGGTTTATATGGGGGCTATATATGATTATGGACCGATATGGACCAATTTTTGCATGGTTGTTAGAGACCATATACGAACACCACGTACCAAATTTCAACCGGATCGGATGAATTTTGCTCCTCTTAGAGGCCTCGCAAGCCAAATCGGGGGATCGGTTTATATGGGGGCTATATATAATTATGGACCGATATGGACCAATTTTTGCATGGTTGTTAGAGACCATATACTAACACCATGTACCAAATTTCAGCCGGATCGGATGAAATTTGCTTCTCTTAGAGGCCTCGTAAGCCAAATCGGGGGATCGGTTTATATGGGGGCTATATAGAATTATTAACCGATGTGGACCAATTTTTGCATGGTTGTTAGAGACCATATACTAACACCATGTACCAAATTTCAGCCGGATCGGATGAAATTTACTTCTCTTAGAGGCCTCGCAAGCCAAATCGGGGGATCGGTTTATATGGGGGCTATATATAATTATTGACCGATGTGGGCCAATTTTTGCACGGTTGTTAGAGACCATATACTAACACCGTGTACCAAATTTCAACCGGATCGGATGAAATTTGCTTCTCGTAGAGGCCTCGCAAGCCAAATTTGGGGGTCCGTTTATATGGGGGCTATACGTAAAAGTGGACCGATATGGCCCATTTACAATACCATCCGACCTACATCAATAACAACTACTTGTGCCAAGTTTCAAGTCGATAGCTTGTTTCGTTCGGAAGTTAGCGTGATTTCAACAGACGGACGGACGGACGGACGGACGGACGGACGGACGGACGGACGGACGGACGGACGGACATGCTCAGATCGACTCAGAATTTCACCACGACCCAGAATATATATACTTTATGGGGTCTTAGAGCGATATTTCGATGTGTTACAAACGGAATGACAAAGTTAATATACCCCCCATCCTATGGTGGAGGGTATAAAAACACCAATTTAACTCACCCACCATCTATGTTTATTAGTCACAACGAAACTGTAATGAGCATGTGCACTCTTCAGCGAAATGAACGTAAATGTAAAGACAAACAACCAAATTAAGGTTTGCCCATCATACAAGTTTTCAGTTAAGCTTTTTACCGTTTGTTTTTCAAGATGCACACGCAAACATGTGCTTATTGTACATTATAATGTGTATACATAGACGCTACAGATGTAATAGAGAGAGATAGAGAGTATGGAGAGGCAGAAATACTCAAATTCCCATTCGTATTATTGAACATATTTCATTAATATATTTTCACTAATTTTCAATTCTAGTTTCGGAGTATATAAAAGGACTGTGTTTAAGGGCTAAAAGTTTACAAAAGTTACTCTCTATGTGCCAATGATTATAATAATTCCATCTTTATAATTTTTTTTATACACGCGGAGAAGAAAAATGATTGTCACAATCATATTCGAAGAGCAAAATAATATGATAGGAGCTATTTTTGCGACAACCATGTAACAGTTTCATCTGCAACCATGTTGGCTCAGTGGACATGGTTCTAAGAAAAATAAAATTGCCCTCATCTAATATGTTATTATATTGATAAAAAGAATTTTGTTTCCATTAAAAGACAATGGTCACGGTCTAAAATGTTATGTTATTAGTCAAAAATGTTTTTCTTCCAGTTGAAATAACATGGTCACAACTTAAAATGTTTTGATCTTCATGAAAAAACTTTTTTCGTCGTCGATAAAAGGACTCCACTTGAGAAAATAAAACACAAAATTGACTTTATTTATTTATTTTTATTTATTTATAAACTAATTCATTGTTTATTTGTATTTATAATGTTGTGCAAACAAACATCACATATATTTATACACTCTATTTCAATAATAAGTAATCATTCCATATTTGCGTGGTGCAAATGAACAAACGGAGATATCATGTAACTGCAAATAAAAATAAATGATACCATATATCAGAATGCAGAACAAAAAACAGGTACATTTTGTTCAATTACACTTTCCTTTTTTGTGTTCACATAAAACCACTTGCCACTTCTGAATAAATAAATTAACACAAAACACAGTAATTCCGTATTCTCCGTCCATTCCAAGAAACAATCAACACACGACTGACGCGTCAATGTTTTTATAAAATTATTTTCGCTGCAAAAAAATTAAATGGTCACGAATACAATGTACATGGTCTCTATGGCCATGTAATGATTCTAGACATGTCTATACGTAACCTATAAACATACTTTTTTCTCTGCAAAAAAGTAAAAAAAAAAAATTTAATGGTCATGTACATGATTTTCCCGTAATGGTCTCAAATTCTATCATTTAAATAATATAACACGTTTTCGGCCATTTAAATGCTTATTGCCAACATATATTTTTCTCCACTCGAGAATTATTTTTAAAAAGACAAAATACATGGTTTTCGAGACAATTAACTACTCTAGATAAGCATTAAACGGATGCGGCAACCATGTTCAAACATGTTTTTCTGTGCGTATAATTCGCGAAAAAATTACAAAGTTAAGATTCGTAATATTAACGAAACGTATTTCATTAATATAACGAAAAACCAAAACTCCAAATTGTCTTTTAGCGATTGATTTCATTGCATTAACGATTACATTCGTTCTTAAAACGAAAAATTTCGTTATATTAACGAAAAATAATCAACGAAGCCCGTTCGTTAATAGTACGAAGCCTTTTTCTACCAATGTACGGGGACCCTTAAGGCAATAAAACTGAAATTTTGCCTAAAGCTATGATACTATGAAGCATTTCATGCAGGAAAAACATAATTTAGTCCCCTAATATCATATTCGAAGAGCAAAATAATATGATAGGAGCTATTTTTGCGACAACCATGTAACAGTTTCATCTGCAACCATGTTGGCTCAGTGGACATGGTTCTAAGAAAAATAAAATTGCCCTCATCTAATATGTTATTATATTGATAAAAAGAATTTTGTTTCCATTAAAAGACAATGGTCACGGTCTAAAATGTTATGTTATTAGTCAAAAATGTTTTTCTTCCAGTTGAAATAACATGGTCACAACTTAAAATGTTTTGATCTTCATGAAAAAACTTTTTTCGTCGTCGATAAAAGGACTCCACTTGAGAAAATAAAACACAAAATTGACTTTATTTATTTATTTTTATTTATTTATAAACTAATTCATTGTTTATTTGTATTTATAATGTTGTGCAAACAAACATCACATATATTTATACACTCTATTTCAATAATAAGTAATCATTCCATATTTGCGTGGTGCAAATGAACAAACGGAGATATCATGTAACTGCAAATAAAAATAAATGATACCATATATCAGAATGCAGAACAAAAAACAGGTACATTTTGTTCAATTACACTTTCCTTTTTTGTGTTCACATAAAACCACTTGCCACTTCTGAATAAATAAATTAACACAAAACACAGTAATTCCGTATTCTCCGTCCATTCCAAGAAACAATCAACACACGACTGACGCGCAAAATGAAAATCGTGTGTACCTGGTCAATGTTTTTATAAAATTATTTTCGCTGCAAAAAAATTAAATGGTCACGAATACAATGTACATGGTCTCTATGGCCATGTAATGATTCTAGACATGTCTATACGTAACCTATAAACATACTTTTTTCTCTGCAAAAAAGTAAAAAAAAAAAATTTAATGGTCATGTACATGATTTTCCCGTAATGGTCTCAAATTCTATCATTTAAATAATATAACACGTTTTCGGCCATTTAAATGCTTATTGCCAACATATATTTTTCTCCACTCGAGAATTATTTTTAAAAAGACAAAATACATGGTTTTCGAGACAATTAACTACTCTAGATAAGCATTAAACGGATGCGGCAACCATGTTCAAACATGTTTTTCTGTGCGTATAATTCGCGAAAAAATTACAAAGTTAAGATTCGTAATATTAACGAAACGTATTTCATTAATATAACGAAAAACCAAAACTCCAAATTGTCTTTTAGCGATTGATTTCATTGCATTAACGATTACATTCGTTCTTAAAACGAAAAATTTCGTTATATTAACGAAAAATAATCAACGAAGCCCGTTCGTTAATAGTACGAAGCCTTTTTCTACCAATGTACGGGGACCCTTAAGGCAATAAAACTGAAATTTTGCCTAAAGCTATGATACTATGAAGCATTTCATGCAGGAAAAACATAATTTAGTCCCCTAATATGTATTAGGAATAATCTTTCATATAGGAAGCAATTATTTTCAGTGTATTTTTTAAACTGCCAAAGCTAGGGTTTTGTTTTGTTTTATGGAAAAAAGGTTCCAATTTACTCGTTCTCACAAGTAAAAGTATTGGCGGGCTGTCTCATAATTGGAAGAAGTACACGCAAAAAAATTCTTTCCTCCCAAACGAAATGTTAAATAGACAAACAAAGATCGTTTCTAATTTGCTTTTCGTTTTAAGGAAGTTTATTTGGAAGAAAAGTATATACTTTTTGTGATAAACGTTTATTCTTTTCCAAGATGTAAAAACAATTTCATAAAGACTAACTCAGAAAAACAATCTTTTCGGGCTAATTGCACATCTCTCTCACTTCCAGGAGTTTTTTTAGTTCTCAGCACCTTTTTCTGTAATACAAACTATGTAGTAACAAACAATGTAGAAGAAATTCGATTTTATAAATTTTACCTTTTACCGGGACGGAGAATCGAACCGCGGACCATGCAATTTGTAAGCCAACACACTATCCACTGGGCTACGTATCTGTTATTGTTATCAATAGACAATTATCGTTATAAGTTACATTTATATAGCATAGTTTGTGGCGTCCACTAGCCGAATAAACAATATTTCTTTAACAGAAACATACATTTAGTTGGTTACCGTGGAGCAGTGGTTGGTACGTCCACTTTGCATACCTGTGTCCGATCCCTGCTTCGACCAACACCAAAAACTTTTGTTTGTTTGTTTTTTTTTACATATATTCCAGATGTTTTCGGAAGATTCCGAAAAGATGTCCAACATTACATACTACTATATTAATTTTTTACTATGCAACTGTAAAATGTGTCTTATTAAAGACTTAAAGTCAGAAAAGAACAGTGCTTGATATAAACGAAATGGACAGTGTTGTTACTTCAAAAATAATTTTTTTATTGAAAAATAAAAATTTTGTAACAAACAAATTTTTTGGTGATAAAAGTTTAAAATTTTCGAAGAAATTCAAAAAACTCTAACAAAGAAAAAAACGTTTTCGGTACACGTTTTTCAAACGTTTTTTTCTTTGCGTGTAACAATTAAATAAACAGAAGTGGTGATATGTTAGGTTAGATATAGTGGCAGCCCGATATTTCAGGCTTACTTATTCTATTCAGTCCATTGTGATATCACAGTGGTGAACTTCTCTCTTACCACTGAGTGCTGTCCGATTCTATGTTTTATGTTAAGCTCAATGACAATGGACCTCCTTTTTATAGCCAAGTCCGAACGGCGTTCCACATTGCAGTGAAACCACTTAGAGAAGCTTACACTCAAAAACAAAAAGTTTACTTGGATCCAAAGATTTTGACTTTCTCTCAAAGATTTTGGTATTGATTTCGAGCCAAAGATGTGGCTTTTTTAAAATAAAGACATTTTTTAATGACCTATCTGGCCTTAAATCTAGCATCAATAAAATTCAAATAAGGATTAATATCTCATTTATCAAATTTGCATCCTCTTTTTGCGGTATATTAATAAAGCTATTCATGTACAAACAAATGCCAGTTTAAAAATCTAAATTATAACGGATACCTCAAAGTAAAAAAAGGTTTCCTAATTCCTAATTCCAAAAAACAAACTTCAAACCAAAAATGCTAAATCCTCGAAATAAGTCTTAGCCTATAGTTGAAGCGTTTTTATCTTAAATCTAAAGTTTCAATTTTTCAGTTAATTTAAGGACAATTTCCTTAAATCAAAAATGTGTTTATTTACTTTAAGAGAAATTTGCCTTAGTTCAAACACATGCGACTTTAAGGGAGGGACGCAAATTTACAAAATTTGTGTCCTAAATTTAACGAAAAAAATTTGAAGTAAAGACTATAATCTTTATTTTAATTAAAATTTCATTATTTTAAAGAATTTTGTCCTAAATATTTTGTAAATTGCGCATCCTAAAATTTAGGTTGCGTAATCTTTAATACCACGTAAATATTTTTTTCAGTGTAGACACACTCAGAAATGTAACCAGCATTACTGAGGTGGGATTATCCACCGCTGAAAAACTTTTTGGCGTTTGGTCTAAACTGGATGTGAACACACGAACCTGTGTATGCAAGGCAGGCATGCTAAGTGATGATGTGGAAATCCGAAACTAAACACTTTGATGTTTATTTTTATGTTCCGAAGATGTACTATAAATATCTCTCCTCGAATCGTGTATTGGTAATACGGAATTGATGACAAATGACGTAGTTCGAGTTATACTCGTAGGCATCTGACAACCTAGCAAAAAACTTGCTGAATTTTCAGCAACTTTGTAAAGGGAGAAAAGTCAAGCATAACTTAGCCTTGCAAATTATTCATTGATAAGCTAATAAAGAAATTCCCCACTTGAATGTAATGCAAATCTGTACACCCTTAAAAAAAATCACTTCTGTAACATATAGTCCCAAACACATTTTGTTTCAAGCATGTAAATTTTTGGGTATTGCCCAATCATTTATGTATTTGATTTCTCCAATGTTATTTTCCAAAAAACTATATGTTATTATGTGAACATATAATATGTTTGGAAACATTTTGAACTCCAAAATTTTATATGCTTAGAAGAATTTTCTCCCAAAGAAGATTGTGCTCAAAAATTTTTTTCTGCCTAATTGTATATTCCCTCTCATTTTTCTTACTTCCACGAGTTTTTTAGTTCTTAGCACCTTTTTCTGTAATACAAACATTGTAGAAGAAATTATTCAATTTTATATATTTTTTTTATACCCTCCATCATAGGATGGGGGTATATTAACTTTGTCATTCCGTTTGTAACACATCGAAATATTGCTCTAAGACCCCATAAAGTATATATTCTGGGTCGTGGTGAAATTCTGAGTCGATCTAAGCATGTCCGTCCGTCCGTCCGTCCGTCCGTCTGTTGAAATCACGCTAACTTCCGAACGAAACAAGCTATCGACTTGAAACTTGGCACAATTAGTTGTTACCGATGTAGGTCGGATGGTATTGAAAATGGGCCATATCGGTCCTCTTTTACGTATAGCCCCCATATAAAGGGACCCTCAGATTTGGCTTGTGAAGCCTCTAACGGAAGCATATTTCATCCGATCCGGCTGAAATTTGGTATATGGTGTTTGTATATGGTCTCTAACAACCATGCAAAAATTGGTCCACATCGGTCCATAATTATATATAGCCCCCATATAAACCGATCCCCAGATTTGGCTTGCGGAGCCTACAAGAGAAGCAAATTTCATTCGATCCGCCTGAAATTTGGTACATGGTGTTCGTATATGGTCTCTAACAACCATGCAAAAATTGGTCCACATCGGTCCATAATTATATATAGCCCCCATATAAACCGATCCCCAGATTTGGCTTGCGGAGCCTCAAAGAGAAGCAAATTTCATCCGATCCATCTGAAATTTGGTACATGATGTTGGTATATGGTCTCTAACAACCATGCAAAAATTGGTCCACATCGGTCCATAATTATATATAGACCCCATATAAACCGATCTCCAGATTTGGCTTGCGAAGCCTCAAAGAGAAGCAAATTGCATCCGATCCATCTGAAATTTGGTACATGATGTTGGTATATGGTCTCTAACAACCATGCAAAAATTGGTCCACATCGGTCCATAATTATATATAGACCCCATATAAACCGATCTCCAGATTTGGCTTGCGAAGCCTCAAAGAGAAGCAAATTGCATCCGATCCGGCTGAAATTTGGTACATGGTATTGGTATATGGTCTCTACCAACAGTGCAAAAATTTGTCCACATCGGTCCATAATTATATATAGCCCCCATATAAACCGATCCCCAGATTTGGCTTGCGGAGCCTCAAAGAGAAGAAAAGTTCATCCGATCAGGCTAAAATTTTGTACATGATGTTGGTATATGGTCTCTAACAACCATGCAAAAATTGGTCCATATCGGACTTTAATTATATATAGCCCCCATATAAAACGATCCCCAGATTTGGCTTGTGGAGCCTCTAAGAGAAGCATATTTCATCCGATCCGGCTGAAATTTGGTACATGGTGTTGGTATATGGTCTCTAACAATCATGCAAAAATTGGTCCACATTGGTCCTTAATTATATATAGCCCCCATATAAACCGATCCCCAGATTTGGCTTGCGAAGTCTCCAAGAGAAGCAAATTTCATCCAATCCGGTTGTAATTTGGAACATGGTGTTGGTATATGATCTTTAACAACCGTGCCAGAATTGGTCCATATCGGTCCATAATTATATATAGCCCCCATATAAAACGTTCTCCAGATTTGACTTCCGGAGCCTCTTGGAGGAGCAAAATTCATCCGATCCGGTTCAAATTAGGAACGTGGTGTTAGTATATGGTCGCTAACAACCAGGGATCCGGAGCGGTCCATTTTTTTTCGCTCCGCTCCGCTCCCGCTCCGGAGAAAAAAAAACCGCTCCGCTCCTCGCTCCGCTCCGAGAAAAAAAAAATCGCTCCGCTCCGCTCCTCTTCGAGAAAATTATAGTACAAACATTGTATTATTTGTTCAATTGAGTTTTATTTTATTTAGAAAAAATCGGGCGGTACATATATGGGAGCTATAGCTAAATCTGAACAGATTTCGATGATTTTTTTGCACATATAGTTAGTGCTATAGAAGATTACATTTCGCCAACTTTGAGTAAGATCGGTTGATAAATAAGGGTTTTATGACCTAATTTGACAAAATCGGGCGATACATATATATGGGACCTATATCTAAATCTGAACCGATTTCGATGAAATTTTCAGACCTAAAGGGTGATACAGAAGATTATTTTGTGCTAAATTTGACGACGATCGGTTAGTAAAAAAAGTGCAACGTGACCCCATTTGTCGAAATCGGGCAATACATATATATGGGAGCTATAACTAAATTTGATCCGATTTCTTCCAAATTCAGTAACGTTCGTCCTTGTGCCCAAAAAAACTCCCTGTACCAAATTTCATCAAAATTGGTTAATAATTGCGACCGAAATCCTGTGAACAACAAATACATGGACAGACGGACGGATGGACGGACGGACGCCAAGCGCTAGATCGACTCAGGAGGTGATTCTGAGTCGATCGGTATATATTTTATGGGGTCTAAAATCAATATTTCTTGTAGGCACATTTTTTGGCAGATCAAACCACTATGTGGTTTAGGGTATAATGACTTTAAAACAATGTGTTGAAATATTGTATTAATTTTGAAGATTTTTTTAGAAATATTAAATCCATTTTGACTTCATTAAAGGAAGCATTCTAGGAAGCATATGTTAATTTTTCATTTTTTTAGATTTTTTTCGTCAGTTGTTATCAAAATCCTTTAAAAACGAGTTAACGAGTTATTTTTTTTCCATATTAAGACTCGACTTCCAGTAGAAATTATGCTATGTTTCAAGTAAAAAGCGTCTTTAAAATAAAGTGTTGAAAAACATGTCTTATTTTTTAACGATTTTTTGCTTTGTAGGCAAGATGCAAAAAGGAAACAAATTTAAAGACAATTTTATTAATTTTAAAGAATTTTTCTTAATTATTAAAGTCAAAAATTTTATCTTTCATGTTATGATACACATTTTTAAGTAAAATCACTTAATTATAAGGACATTACAACTTCATTCAAAAGTTTATTGCCTTCTGGACAAGAAAACAAGTATATACAGCACTAAGTTCGGCCGGGCCGAACCTTAAATACCCACCACCATGAACCAAATATTAGGGTTTCCTTTGAAATTTTAGGAGGGCTTGAGGACTTGAGGACACTTTCCGAAGATAAATTTAAAGATTTCACCTATGAGGACTATATCAGATTCTGGATTTATAAGAACCATTTTTGTTTGAGTTTTAGAGGAATCATTAACATCTCTTGTAAGTGTGCAAGAAAATTATAAAATAACGTCTTGATTTGAAATCTTAAATATGTAGAAGTAAAATCTGGAAATTTTATATTGAGTTTCAAGCAATTCAAGTGAAGTCGGTCTATATGGAGGCATTACCAAATGAACCGAGCCTAAAATACCAGAATATTTACAATTTCAGGCAAATCAGATAAAAATTACGGTTTCTAGAAACCCAAGGAGTTAAATCGGGAGATCGTTCTTATGGGGGCTATACTAAAACATGGACCGCTACTCACCGTTTTCGGCACACCTCTTTATGACCCGAAAATACCTCTAGATTTCCAATTTCACGCAAATAGGATAAAAACTTCGGATTCTAGAAGCCCAAGAAGTAAAATCGGGAAATCGGTCTATATGGGGGCTATACCAAAATATGGACCGATACTCACCATTTTCAGCACACCTCTTTATGGTCCGAAAATACCCCTAGATTTCCAATTTCAGACAATTTGGATAAAAAATACGCTTTCTATAAGCCCAAGACCCCAAATCGGGAGGTCGTTTTATATGGGGACCATACCAAAACATAGACCGATACTCACCATTTTTGGCACACGTATTTGTGGTCCTACAATACCTCTAGATTTCCAATTTCAGGTAAATTGAATAAAAACTGCGGTTTCTATAAGCCCAAGAAGTAAAATCGGGAGATCGGTCTATATGGGGGCTATACCAAAACATGGACCGATACTCACCATTTTACGGTCATAAAATACCTCCAGATTTCAAATTTCAGGCAAATTGGATAAAAAATACGATTTCTATAAGCCCAAGACCCCAAATCGGGAGGTCGGTTTATATGGGGACTATATCAAAACCTGGACCGATATAACCCATCTTCGAACTTGGCCTGCCTGCAGACAAACGACGAGGTTGTGCAAAATTTCAGCACGATTGCTTCATTATTGAAGACTGTAGCGTGATTACAACAGACAGACGGACAGACAGACGGACAGACGGACATCGTTATATCGTCTTAGAATTTCTCCCTGATCAAGAATATATATACTTTATATAGTCGGAAATCGATATTTCGATGTGTAACAAACGGAATGACAAACTTATTATACCCCCGTCACCATTCTATGGTGATGGGTATAAAAAACTTTATTTTAGAGAAATGCGTCTTCCATGTTAAGCAAAATTTGCATTCTTATTCTAAGGACATGGAATCTTTGACTTCACAATATTTTTTTCAGTGTAGAAAACTAAAAAATTAAATATAAATAAGATCGTTTAATTGCATTTATTTGACGTTCATTACAAACCTCTTTGTAGTAATACGGGATGAAATTGATCGAAAGTACTGTTGTTACTTTTACAACACATACTAGATATATATTTTGACATTCGCCGTTTTTGAAAACAATTACTAAAAAACACGTTGTGTTTTCCCCAATGTACGTACGTACAAAAATACATATCGTACATTTTAAACGTTTACTCACACTACGCTAAGTACTAGCTAAATTTGAAATTACCTACACAGTGTAATTTCAAAGTTACACATTTCATTCAAGTAATATTTTATTCGGAGCGGAGCGGTTTTTCATTTGGAAACCGCTCCGCTCCCGCTCCGCTCCGGATTTTAGAAATGCCGCTCCAGCTCCGCTCCCGCTCCGGCAAAAAAAGGGCTTGCTCTGCTCCGCTCCACGCTCCGCTCCGCTCCGGATCCCTGCTAACAACCATACCAAAATTGGTCCAATCACACAAAAATTGGTCCATATCGGTTCATAATCATGGTTGTCACTAGAGCCAAAAATAATCTACCAAATTTTATTTCTATAGAAAATTTTGTTAAAATTTTTTTTTCTATAGAAAAGTTTGTGAAAATTTTATTTCTAGAGAAAATTTTGTTAAAATTTTTTTCGGCTCATAATAAAATTTTCATCATAGTCAAAATTTTATTTCTATAGAAAATTTTGTCAAAATTTTATTTCTATAGAAAATTTTGTTCAAATTTTATTCGGTTCATAATCATGGTTGCCACTCAAGCCAAAAATAATCTACCAAGATTTTATTTCTATAGAAAATTTTGTCAAAAGTTTATTTCTATAGGAAATTTTGTTAAAATTTTATTTCTGTAGAAATTTTTGTCAAAATTTTCTTTATATAGAAAATTTTGTCAAAATTTTTATTTCTATAGAAAATTTTGTGAAAATTTTATTTCTATAGAAAATTTATTAAAATTTTATTTCTGTAGAAAATTTTGTCAAAATTTTATGTCTATTTTGTCAAACTGAATTATATACGTATTGGATCGATCTTTTTTGATTTAATATATACCACGTATGGACTTACATACAATTTAGAAGATGGTGTTAGGAGGTTTTAAGATACCTTGCCATCGGCAAGCGTTACCGCAACTTAAGTAATTCGATTGTGAATGGCAGTGTTTAGAAGAAGTTTCTACGCAATCCATGATGGAGGGTACATAACTTCGGCCTGGCCGAACTTACGGCTGTATATACTTGTTTTAATTTTACCTTTGCCAGACGGGGATTCGAACAGCGGATCACACAGTTTGTAAGCCAACACACTATCCACTGGGCTACGTAGCTGTTATGGTCATCAATAGATAATTATTGTTATAAGTTACATTTGTATAGCATAGCTTGCGGCGCCCTCGAGCCGATGCAAACATAACATTGTTTAACAGAAACATACATTTGTTGGCGACGTGGATCAGTGGTTGGTACGTCCGCCTTGCATGCCAAGGGTCCTGGGTTCGATCCCTGCTTCGATTGAACACCAAATTTTTTATACCCTGCGCCACACTGTGGAACAGGGTATTATAAGTTAGTGCATGTGTCTATCTCGTCTCCAGAAGGAGACGAGATAGACACATGGTGTCTTAGGCAATAATGCTCAGGGTGGGTCCCTGAGTCGATATAACCATGTCCGTCTGTCCGTCCGTCTGTCTGCGAACACATTTTTGTGATCAAAGTCTAGGTCGCAATTTAAGTCCAATCGCCTTCAAATTTGGCACATGTTCCTAATTTGGGTCAGAATAGAATCCTATTGATTTTGGAAGAAATTGGTTCAGATTTAGATATAGCTCCCATATATATCTTTCGCCCGATATGCACTAATATGGACCCAGCAGCCAGAGTTTTATACCCATTTGCTTGAAATTTTTTACAAACATAACACTTAGTCGTATAGTCAAGTGTGCAAAATTTGATTGAAATCAGTTCAGATTTAGATATAGCTCCCATATATATCTTTCGCCCGATATGGACTAATATGGTCCTAAAAGCCAGAGTTTTGGCCCAATTTGGTTGAAATTTTGCACAGGGAGTAGATTTAGCATTGTAGATATGCGTGCCAAATTTGGTTGAAATCGATTCAGATTTAGATATAGCTCCCATATATATCTTTCGCCCGATATGCACTTATATCGACCCAGAAGCCAGAGTTTTATCTCGATTAGCTTGACATTTTGCACAAGGAGTACAATTGGTAGTATAATCATGTGTTGATTGAAATCGGTTCAGATTTAGATATAGCTCCCATATATATGTTTTTCTGATTTCGACAAAAATGGTCAAAATACCAACATTTTCCTTGTTAAATCGCCACTGCTTAGTCGAAAAGTTGTAAAAATTACTCTAATTTTCCTAAACTTCTAATACATATATATCGAGCGATAAATCATAAATAAACTTTTGCGAAGTTTCCTTAAAATTGCTTCAGATTTAAATGTTTTTTTTTTTACTAAAATTGTGTTCCACCCTAGTGCATTAGGCGACTTAAATTTTGAGTCTATAGATTTTGTAAAAGTCTACCAAATTCTATCCAAATCGAGTGATATTTAAATGTATGTATTTGGGACAAACCTTTATATATAGCACCCAACACATTTGACGGATGTGATATGGTATCGAAAATTTACATCAACAAAGTGGTGCAGGGTATAATATAGTCGGCCCCGCCCGACTTTAGACTTTCCTTACTTGTTTTTTTTTTTTTTTGTACATATATTCCACATACGTTCGGAAGATCACGAAAAGGTGTTCAACATTACATACTACTGTATTAAATTTTTACTAAGAAACTGTAAAGTGTGTCTTATAAAAGACTTAAAGTTAGAGAAGAACAGTGCTTGATATAAAGGAAATGGGCTGAGTTCAAATCAAATATTATTTTTTTATTGCAAAAATAAAATTTTTGTAACCAAAAAAAGGTTTTTGTATCAAGTTTGAAATTTTCGAAGAAATTCAAAAACTCTTACAAAAAAAGAACGTGAAGTCGAGTATATACATATATACATATTTTTCCATCGAATCCTAAAGTTAAAGATAACCATTCAAAAGCACATTATATTTAAATTCTAAACAATAATTTTGCAACCAACACATAATTTTTTTTAGATGTGAACAATTGTTTGCTAACCATTAATTTAGAAATACAAATAAATATGAATTTTTATTAATGAATAATTTTGTACTTAGTTTCACTTTTAAGGCCGGTATAAAGTGGACATTATAGCGTTAAAATGGACATGTTTACCCTTTTACTTTTCTTTAATAATTTATTTTTGGATCATTCCCCACCAAGTTATAATACAATTTGCCGAAAAGAGTTATAATGTTATTCTGGTTTTACCGATTCGAATTTTGCCGCCAAAATAATAAAAATAATTTTAGCGGCAAAACTCTAACTCAATGCCCGCTTTTATTTTCGAAAGTATGTGTCAACACCTCTTGGACTACTTATTAATAAAGAGGAACTAAACTAATAGATCTTACTGTTTAATTTTTCACTGTTTCCCCCTGTTTTCATTTTACTGTCACAACTCTAAACAGAGTACACTGCAAAAATATTGTCGTGAGGTCAAAAATGCTTAGCTTAGAAGACGTCAAAGGTCAAAAATGCTTAGCTTAGAAGACGCATTTCTCTAATATAAAGTTTTTTTCCATGTTCAAAAGTAAACTTTTCAACGAAGTCGTGTTGTCCTTATAATTAAGTGATTTGACTTGAAAATGAGTATCATAACATGAAAGAAAAAATTTTTGGACTAACTTGACTTTAATAATTCAGAAAAATTCTTTAAAATTAATGAAATTGTCTTTAAGTTTGTTGCATTTTTGCATCTTGACTACAAAGCAAAAATCGTTAAAAATAGGACATGTTTTTCAACACTTTATTTTAAAGACATTTTTTACTTGAAACATAGCGTAATTTCTACTGGAAGTTTTGTTTTTAACGGACTTTGATAGCATATGAAGAAAAAGCTGAAAAGGCGAAAAATTAAAATTTGTTTCGTAGAGTCAAGTACAAAAAAAAAACAGATTTAAAAGAGAATTGTGTCTTAAAAGTGTCCTTACTTTTAAGACACAATTCTCTTTGGCTCGGAATCAATATCAAAATTGTTAAAGTAGAGACAAAATCATTGGAACCGGGAATGTTTTTTCAGTGTATAGTGCCCTTTCGTTAGTTTTATGAAGACCCATTTGTAAATATTTAAAATTATTTTCCACTGTTTTTTTTTTAATTTCCTTTGTTTGAATATTTTGACTTACTCGTCCTACGTTCCGATTTGTTTTGACGAAATAAAAAAAATTGTGCCCATAATGCGAAAATGATAAACAAAACTCATGCTCTTTTTATACCCTCCACCATAGGATGGGGGTATATTAACTTTGTCATTCCGTTTGTAACACATCGAAATATTGCTCTAAGACCCCATAAAGTATATATATTCTGGGTCGTGGTGAAATTCTGAGTCGATCTAAGCATGTCCGTCCGTCCGTCCGTCTGTCCGTCTGTCCGGCTGTCCGTCCGTCTGTGGAAATCACGCTAACTTCCGAACGAAACTAGCTATCGACTTGAAACTTGGCACAAGTAGTTGTTATTGATGTAGGTCGGATGGTATTGAAAATGGGCCATATCGGCCCACGTTTACGTATAGCACCCATATAAACCGATCCCCAGATTTGACCTCCGGAGCCTCTTGGAGGGGCAAAATTCATCCGATCCGGTTGAAATTTGGTACCTGATGTTAGTATACGGTCTCTAACAACCATGCAAAAATTGGTCCATATCGGTCCATAAATATATATAGCTCCCATATAAACCGATCCCCAGATTTGACATCCGGAGCCTCTTGGAGGAGCAAACTTCATCCTACCCGATTGAAATTTGGTACGTGGTGTTAGTATATGGTCTCTAACAACCATGCAAAATCTGGTCCATATCGGTCCATAATTATATATAGCTCCCATATAAACCGATCCCCAGATTTGACCTCCGGAGCCTCTTGGAGGGGCAAAATTCATCCGATCCGTTTGAAATTGGGTACCTGATGTTAGTATACGGTCTCTAACAAGCATGCAAAAATTGGTCCATATCGGTCCATAATTATATATAGCTCCCATATAAACCGATCCCCAGATTTGAACTCTGGAGCCTCTTGGATGAGCAAAAATCATCCGATCCAATTGAAATTTAGTACGTGGTGTTAGTATATGGTCTCTAACAACCATGCAAAAATTGGTCCATATCGGTCCATAATTATATATAGCTCCCATATAAACCGATCCCCAGATTTGACCTCCGGAGCCTCTTGGAGGAGCAAAAGTCATCCGATGCGGTTGAAATTTGGTACATTTCGTTAGTATATGGCCTCTAACAGCCATGTAAAAATTGTCAAATTTTATTACTATAGAAAGTCTTGTCAAAATTTCATTTCTATAGAAAGTTTTGTAAAAAGTTTATTTCTATAGCAATGTTTGTCAACATTTTATTTCCATAGAAAATTTTGTCAAAATTTTATTTCTATAGAAAATTTTATAAAAAATAATATATACCCCTTATGGACTAACTTACAATTTAGAAGACAGTGTTAAAAAGTTTTACGATGCCTTGCCATCGGCAAGTGTTATCGCAACCCAAGTAATTCGATTGTGGATGACAGCCTTTAGTAGAAGTTCCTACGCAATCCATGGTGGAGGGTACATAAGATTCGGCCTGGCCGAACTTACGGCCGTATATACTTGTTTTAAATATCTTTTCTCTTGCTTCCGAATGAGTATTCTCTCCGAATACTCATTTTAATATTCAAATTAAATAATATTTTCACCTAAGCATATCAAATTTTTGGCGAAGTCTTATATCACAACATATATATATTTACTAAAAATTTGTAAATTTATATTTGTTTATATTCACTCATATTATATTTCCAATCACTTCTAGATTTTGTATGTAATTTCCAGGTTAGATGCAAAGACGACGTTAATAATAAAAATAGGGGAATAATGCATATTTTAGATTTAACATGAGTTTGTAATTGAAGGGGAAAATTTGCACATTTGGACCCGTTTTGGACTCGTTCCAAAGGACACGTCCTAGGACAACTTCATAGGATCACCATGAACTTGTCTGGGACGAACTCTCAAGCAGAAAGGAAAAACTTTTGGAATATATAGAACAAAAGATTATTCTCATAATTGTATTTCACAAAATGGATAAGATTTTAATATCAAGAGAGTAAAGAAATCCATAAATTATATAAAAATTGCGACAATATGAAGAACTGGTACAAGTCCTGTAACGGACCGTTTGTGGCAATTTACACCAATTTCACGTAGGCTAAAATTTCGTTCCGGATACATTTGGACGAAAATCGCTTGTTTTGAAAACAGGTTACACTGAAAAAAATATTGTCGTGAGGTCAAAGATTTCATGTCTTTAAAATACGAATGCAAATTTTGCTTGGCACGGAAGACGCAATTCTCTACAATAAAGTTTTTTTATTTTTATGTTAGCCTGATATATCAATGATATCAATGCAGGCTGGTTCAATGTCCAAATCATTTAAACTAGAAGTTATTACAATATTTATTCGAGCTTATTGGACAGGAAGATTAAGGGAATTGACATCATTAAGTTACTGAAAAGAAAATGCCAGATACCCATCTCGCAAGCCTGACTATACATATATGTTTCAGTGTTAGCCACTACACATTTCCATAGTCTTTAGCGAGATCTGGCCGGGTGAGATGATTCAATTTGGTTCTTTTATGTTAATTTCTTATGAAATTTACATACGAGAATCATTTTTCTCAAATTTAACCATTTTTCACCCGCACTGTGCATCATCTTTTCGTATAACTTTACAATCCCTTAATCTTATTTTTAGATTTCGATTTTTTTCCTTGTCCAAAAGTCAATAAACTTTTCAATGAAGTCGTATTATCCTTATAATTAAGTGATTTCACTTAAAAATGGGTATCATAACTTGAAAGAAAAAATGTTTGGGCTAAGGTCTACTTGATTTTAATAATTCAGAAAAATTCTTTAAATTTAATGAAATTTTCTTTAAATTTGTTGCCTTTTTGCATCTTGACTACAAAGCAAAAAATCGTTCAAATATAGGACATATTTTTCAACACTTCATTTTAAAGACGTTTATTACTTGAAACATAGCATAATTTCTAATGGAAGTCAAGTCTTAATTTGGAAAATAAAGTTGTCGTTATCTCGTTTTTAAACGACTTTGATAGCATATGGAGAAAAAAAGCTGAAAAAGCGAAAAATTCAAATTTGCTTCCTAGAAGCAAGTACACAAAACCCAAATTTAAAAGAGAATTGTGTCTTAAAAGTATCCTTACTTGTATTCTCCGCTTCTTTGGTTCGGAATCAATACCAAACTTTTTAAAGTAAAGACAAAATCTTTGGAACCGGACATGCTTTTTTTCAGTGTAACATGAAAAATAACTAATTTAGTTATAATTGAATTCACGCATTTGTATTGGAAAGTGTTAACTATCCAGCAAAAAAGTGCAACCAAAATGAAATATAAAGGTTCTTTAGGGACTAGAAATTTTTTAAAAAATTAATTTGTACACTCAAAAAGTTTACTTGAATTCAAAGATTATGACTTTCTTTACAATAAAGAGGGAGCTGTCTGCTTTTAAATCTAGTCCCTATAAAGTTAAAATTAGGATACAGATCTCATTAAAATTTTTTGTAAAGCTATTCATGTAAAATAAATGTCCCTTTAAAAAATCCAAAAGCCATGTGAAAAGGTTTTCTTCATTAAACCAATGATGCAAAATCCTCAACATAAGTCATCGCCTAAATTTTAAGCTTTTTATTTTTAATCCAAAGATTCAATATCTCAGTCAATTTAAAGACTATTTCTTTAGATCAAAAATGATTGTCTTTAATTTAAGGAAAAATTTCCTTACTAACAAAAGACTTACGACTTTAAATTACGGAGGAACGCAAATTTCAAAGATATGTGCAACTTAAATTTTAGGATGTGCAATTCACAAAATATTAAAAACAAATTTCTTTAAAATAATGAAATTTTAATTAAAATAAAGTTTATAATACTAGGACAAATTTTTTGGAAATTTGCGTGCCTCCACATTGTGGATTTAAAGAAATCGTCCTTAAATTAACTGAATTACTGAATCTTTAGATTTAAGATAAAAACGCTTCAAATATAGGCTAAGACTTCGATATAGAGGATATTCTGTACATTTTCATGCAGATTAAAGATTTTATATCCTGACCGTATAAAACCGTGGGGGCACTAAATTCATATGATTGACTGCACTGGACACTTTATTCGGATTCATTTAAACTTTTTTCTCAATTCATTGACATAACGACATGTCTGTTATGGTTGTGCTAGTTGTGTGCGGTGTAATTGTGAATGTCCATATGTCGTGATATTAAAAATGGTGGCATTTGTATGTTCTTCAGTATAAAAATATGTGCGATTTTTTACACCTATTAAATTACATAGTGCCATCGAAGCCATTTGTAAATTCAAAAATGTAAAATATTTAAAGAATAAAGTGAAAATGACAATGGCGCGGTTGGAAAAATACTGACATAAAAGTGAATAAAACAATTTATGGAAAAAGTAGAGATGATTTCCATGAGCTAAATTATTTAGCTATGAATATTTCATTGATACACCGTTAGAAAAATATGTTTTTCATATGTTCCGATATAAACAAAATGTGTAAGTCAAAATATTAAGCAAGAAAGGAAATTAAAAAAAAAAAAAAAACAGTGGAAAATATATAAACATTACAAAGGGATCTTCAGAAAAAAATAATAAGTTTAGTTCCTCTTTATTTATAAGTAGTCAAAGATGAGTTGACGTGCACTTTCAAAAATAAAAGCGGGCATTAAGTTCGAGTTCTGTCGCTAAAATTATTTTTAATTTTAGCGGCAAAACTCGATCCAAAGCAACAATTGAGAAAGTTTATTTGCTTTAAAATGAAATATTAAAGAAAAGAAAATGTGAAAACGTGGCCATTTCAGAGCGATAATGCCAACTTAATTCCGACCCTAAAGGTAAAAATGAAATTAAGTACAAAATTTTTCATTAATAATAGTTATATACTCGACTTCACGTTCTTCTTTTTGAACTGCTTCCAATATTTCAAACTTTTATACCAAAACCATTTTTTTGTTACCAAATTGTTATTTTTGCAATTAAAACAATAATATTTTATCCAAAAGCTCAATCCATTTCGTTTATATCAACCACTGTTCTTTTCTGACTGTAAATCTTTAATAACACACATTTCGAAGTTTCATTGTAAAAATTTAATTTAATAATATAAATATAAAAATAAAAAACAAAAAATTTGGTGTTCGGTCGGAGCAGGGATTGAACCCAGGACCCTTTGCGTACACTGCTCCATGTGGCCAACAAATATATGTTTCTGTTGAATAATGTTTTGTTTGCATCGGCTTTTGGGCGCTGAAAACTATGCTATATATATGTAACTTATAAAGTAGTTGGCAACCCTATTGTTTAGACGTTGAAAAAAGTGAGCTCTGTCGTTCAGTTGAGAAAACATAAAAATACACGAAACAAATCAAAGACACAAACATAGAAACATATTAAAAATAACAAACTAATATCTGACAATAACAACAGCGTCGAGTATGCCTCAAAGTAGCCGTAGAAGCTTGAGAAGCTCAAAAATAATCTGTGCACAGTGCGAAATGGAGGTGAAAGAGGACAAAGAAGAAAACATTCAATGTGATAAGTGCGCGAAAATATTTCATGCTCTTTGTACGAAAATGGACAAACGTCAATTCGATCGCTTGATGGAGTGTAATGATGAGGAGTATGTATGCCATAAGTGCGATAATAGTAGTGACATTGATGGCACAGTTAGAAAAGCATTGATCCCAATAACAAATCAGCTGAAAGAGTTGCAAGATTCAGTGAATTTCATGTCAACAAAGTTTGATGAAATTTTAAAGGGAATTTCTGAAAATTCCGAAAGAATAAAAAAGGTTGAGAAAGAAACCCGCCAACAAAAACTTGAAATAAATAATATGAAAGAAGCAATTAAGAGGTTTAATGATCAGCGAGTGAGAAACGACTGCATAATAAATGGTATTAAAAACAATGATATGAGTGCTGCTGATACTGTAATGGCAATTTCAAAGAAAGTGGGAGTCAATATAAATGAACATAATATTGATGATGCATATTTCTTAAAAAAACGAAACAATGACAGTCAAAACCAAAGCCTTGTTGTTAAATTCAATTCAAAAATTGTAAAAGAAAAACTGATGCATGCAAAAAATAAATTTAAAGACAATGAAGATACCAAGGATGTTTATGTGAATGATTATTTGAGTAAAGAGTCGTTGGCTCTTTTAAATCACGCTAGATCATTAAAAACTATTGGCTACAATGCAGTGTATGCTAATGGAGGCAGAATATTAGCCAGGAGAAGTGCTATTGGTAAGCCACGAGTAATAAGAAATGAGGAGGATGTGAATCAGATTCTCTTAGAAGCAACAACAAATACTAATCGCAGATTGAGTAGAATGGTTGTTCCTGTTGCAGATGATGATGACTCTGAAGAGGATGCAGAAACAAATTTTAAATCTCCAGTTTAATATATATATTTCAAAATTCATTGTGATGTATATGTATATGCTTATTTTTTTAATTTAATTTTATCTATATTTCATGAATAATACAAATAATTCAAATAAACACTTTGCTACCATTGAATCATTTAATAATTACTCGAGATATAATTCTAACTTGTTACACATAATTTCTGTGAACGTAAGAAGCATTTCTTCTATTTCTAAATTCAATGAATTTAAATCACTTATTTCTAAATTTGATAAATTACCTGATTTAATTGCTATTCAAGAGACGTGGATTGATATAACTGTTAAATCAATATACAACATACCAGGTTATGGCGCTGTACATAGCTGCAGAAAAGATGGATATGGGGGGACTTCACTTTTTGTAAAGGAAACTTTGCAATATAAAGTAGAGCAATGTGAAAGTGGAAATTTCATTGAGCATGTTAGAGTTTCTTTGGAGAATTTTAAGATTCATGGAAAACCCCTTAAGATTTCTACGTTTTACCGATCACAAAAATGCTGTTTGACCAATTTTTGCAAATTTATAGAAAATGAACTGGAAAATAACTCACATTTTTCTCATATAATGCTCGGCGACTCCAATGTTGATTTTTTAAATTCTGCATTTTCGGATGATGTGACTAATTTGTTATGCCATTTTGATTACCGAAATTGTCATCATATGGTTACAAGACCAGCCAGTAATACTTGCATAGATAACACATTTAGCAATATTCCCAATAAACTGCTTCTCAATACGATTTCATGCTGTTTATCGGACCATCATATGGTCTCATGCAAGCTCAATTTACAATATTCCAGTACAGAATATGCTACAAAGGTCTACAAAGAGTGCAATTACCAATTGTTAAGAGATTTTGCTACTCATGACTTCAATGAATTTCCAACGAACACGGACCCATCCATTGTGATGGAAGATTTTATAAATAAATTTTCGCAATGCGTGCGAAGGGCGACAACGGAAAAACGGTCTAAGACTCTAACCAAGAAGCAATTAACGCCTTGGGTAAACAAAAATTTGGAATCTCTTATGGAACTGAAAAAGAGCTTGTTGGCAAAGAGAAGAAAGAATCGTGGAAATTATGACTTAGAAAGAAGAATAAAGCAAATTAGTAAAGTAATTAAAAAGTCATACAAGATATGCATGAATAACTTTTATCAAGACCAATTAGAGGCACTCCAACAAAATCCAAGGAAATGTTGGGATTTCCTCAACAAACATCTGGGGAGATCACTAAAATCAGATATAAGACTAAAGGATTATGATGGCGAGATGATAGATGATGACAGGAGGAAATGTGAACTTTTTAATGAATACTTTGTAAAAGTCCCCGATTTGTTTAAATCGAATATACCAGTTTTACCGGATGACGATCAAAGAATTGTAATGAACATGGCACAAAATCCTCAGAGATTTTCGTTTAACCACATAACACAAACTACAATATTAGAAGAATTAATTACGTTGCAAGTCAATAAAAGTCCAGGGCATGATGGAATTTCGGCCCATTCTATACGCAGATGTGCTGATATAATTCAATTGCCGCTGGCAACAATATTTAATAAAATGATTGGCTGTTCAGTTTACCCAGATATACTAAAGATTTCTCATATTGTTGTAATTCCTAAGGAACCAGGATCTTGTACAGTGGACAAATTCAGACCTATTTCTTTGTTGCCGGTAATAGATAAGGTATTTGAAAGAATTTTGCATAAACAGATTTCCTTGTTCTTAGATGGTAATGAACAGCTGTATAAATCGCAATTTGGATTTAGGAAAGGCTCCGGAACGATTGATGCAGTTGTAAATGTTATTAAGTTGATTTGCGACGGTCTGGATGATGGTTATGGTGGAGTAGCGGGAATATTTTACGATTTCAGTAAAGCGTTTGATCTTGTGGACCATGGAATTTTGATGAAGAAGCTACCACACTATGGTATTCAAGGAAATTCGCTCAAATTGATTTCAAGCTATTTACAAGGAAGGAAGCAGTATGTTGAAGTAAATGGGTGTAGAAGTACTCTAGGTAGTGTTCGGCATGGCGTTCCTCAGGGCAGCGTTTTAGGGCCCCTGCTATTTTTGTTATACATAAACGATATATCAAAGCTTAAGTTATATGGTCGATTAGTAATGTATGCTGATGACATTAGCTTATTCTATCCATATAACCATGATATCGTACTGAAGAACCAGATAGAACATGATGCTGGAATTATTAAGGAATATGCCAGAGTAAATAAACTGGTTTTAAATGCAGATAAAACCAAATTAGTACGATTTCGCCCATATACGACTGGATCTGGTTTTAATGTTCAGATTGGAGATAAATGTGTGCGAGAGGATGAGTCTGTGAAGTATTTGGGAATTTATTTGCAATCGAATCTTACTTGGAATAAACACATTCAACATATAAAGCGCAAAATAGCTCCAGGTATAGGCATACTTCATAAATTTCGAAATAAATTTGATAAAGAAACAAAGCTTTTGCTTTACCAGAGTCTCATTCATAGCCATTTAAGCTACCTGCCAATTATATATGGATATAAGAAAACAACAGAACTGCGAAGTTTACAGCGGTGTCAAAATCGAGCACTCAAAATTGTTTATAAGTTGCCATTAAGATTCTCATCACTGCATTTGTATAGAGATATATGCCAGACTATCTTGCCAATACATGGGCTGTGGAAGAAACAGCTACTTACATTCATTTATAAATCACTCCATCATATTGGACATCGATCCATAGAATTTCGAAGGAACCAAACAGTGATCAACACGAGAACTTCCTCTAATTTACATCTTAAAAGATGTAGGTTGGAAACAACTAAACAAAGTATTGAGTACAGTGGATGTTTAGAATATAACAACTTGCCACAATGGATTAAAGACATAACACGAATATCTACATTTAAATCTAATATAAAAACTTATTGTTTACAGAATTTAGAAATGCTTCTTCGTAGTAATTTTATCATATTTTTGCACAAACTTGTAAATTTGTAAATATGTAAATATATATCAATTTGGATTGTATATACAGATATATATATATATATATATATAGCTAAATTGTTTTTTTGTACATAAAAACTTAGGTTGTTATGCCAACTCGCCCCAATAATGTCCAAGAGGCGCTGGGGCAAACCTTACCCATGTAAAGAATTGAAATAGTAATAATAATAATAAAAAAAAAAAAAAAAAAAACTGTCTATTGGTGACTATAACAGCTGAGACCCATCGTTTAGTATACCGATCGTCTTAGAATTAAATTCTGAGTCGATTTAGCTATGTCCGTCTGTTTGTCTGTCCGTCCGTCCGTATGTCTGTCTGCTCATGTATTTTTGTGCGCAAAGTACAGGTCGCAGTTCCTTCGCAGTTCCGATCGTCCTCAAATTTGGCATAGGGTCGTTTTTTGCAACAAAGACAATCGCTATTGATTTGGAAAAAATCGGTTCAGATTTAGATATAGCTGCCATATATATTTATCCCCGATCTGGTCATAATTGGGTGTTTATTAACCGATGTTCTTCAAATTCCGTGCATCCGAATATTTTATGAGTCTCGCAAAACTTGCAAAATATCAGCCAAATAGGTTCAGATTTAGATATAGCTTCCATATATATCTTTCGTCCGATTTAGAGTCATATGACAACAGAGACCAAAGTTTACTGCCGATTTTCGTGAAATTTTGCGCAGAGAGTAGAATTGACATACTACCAATGCTTGCTAAATTTGATTGAAATCGGTTCAGATTTAGATATAGCTTAAATATATAGCTTTCGTCCGATTTGCACTTATATGGCCTCAAAAGCTAGTGTTTTGCCCCGACTTGCTTCAAATTTTGCACGAGAGGTACGTTTAATTGTGTCGTTATGTGTGCCAAATTTGGTTAAAATCGGTTCAGATTTAGATATAGCTCCCATATATATGTTTCGTCCGATTTGGACTTATAAAGGGTGATACGGTCAAAATTTGGTCAATATAAACTTGACGTATTTCTTTCAATTTTGCATTTAAAAAACCTGAACACCCCTCATTTTGAAGGTGTGTGTGTGTAGAATGTTGCTCCTATTTTGATTTTGGAATTCACTCTTCAGTTGTCAAAATGCCGTCCAAGCAAGAAGAGCAGCGTATCAAAATATTGCTCGCGCATCGCGAAAATCCGAGCTACTCGCACGCAAAGCTGGCAAAATCGCTAAAAGTTGCCAAATCAATCGTTACATATGTAATTAAAGTGTTTGGGGAACGTTTGTCGACAGCCAGGAAGTCTGGATCGGGGGGAAATCGAAAACCGGAAGCCGCTGAGACGACAAAGAGAGTTGCCGGTAGTTTCAAGCGAAACCCTAACCTCTTTCTCCGAGATGCCGCAAATAAGCTGGGTGTATCGTCTACAACCGTGCATCGAGCCAAAAAACAAGCCGGGCTATCGACTTACAAGAAGGTAGTGACTCCAAATCGCGATGATAAACAAAATACGACGGCCAAAGCGCGATCCCGGAGGCTGTACACGACGATGCGAACGAAGTTTGACTGTGTGGTAATGGACGACGAAACCTACGTCAAAACCGACGACAAGCAGCTTCCGGGACAGGAGTTTTATACGGCAAAAGGAAGAGGAAAGGTAGCAGATATTGTCAACCAAGAAATTTACGTGAAAGAGTGTTTGAATAAACGTCTGCTGCCTTTCCTGAAGAAACACGGTTGTTCCGTAATGTTTTGGCCGGATTTGGCATCTTGCCATTACGGTAAAAAGCCATGGAGTGGTACGCCGCCAACAACGTGCAGGTGGTTCCCAAGGACAAGAACCCTCCCAACACGCCAGAGCTCCGCCCAATTGAAAAATACTGGGCTATTGTCAAGAGGAACCTAAAGAAGACAAAAAAACTGCTAAGGACGAGCAGCAGTTCACGACAAACTGGCTTTCTGCGGCGAAGAAGGTGGACAAGGTGGCTGTACAAAATCTGATGGCAGGTGTCAAGCGTGAGGCCCGGCAATTCGGATTTGGAAAAGCGAAAGCCTAACTGAATATTTTTTCTGAATTTTATACTAATTGTACTTGAAAAAGAAATTTAATTTGATTTTTTAAATAAACGATTTCACCGATTTAGACGCGTTTTCCCTTGACCAAATTTTGACCGTATCACCCTTTATGGCCTCAAAAGCCAGGGTTTTGCCCTGAATTGCTTCAAATTTTGCACAAGAAGTACGTTTAATAGTACCGGTAAATATCGTATCCCATATATATCTGCTCAGATTTTGATATAGCTGTCATATATATTTATAACCGATCTGGTCAGAACTTACGTATTTATCAACCAGAAGATCCAATTTCGTATTTTGTGAGTCTCGTAAATGCAAAATATCATTCACATCGGTTCAGCTTCAGATATAGCTCTCATATATAGCTTTCGCCCGATTTACCCTCCTATGGCCTCAGAGGCCAATCTTTTGTTCCGATTTACGTGAAATTTTGCACAGGGAGTAAAATTAATATTATAAATATGCGCACCGACTTTGGTTGAAATCGGTTCAGATTTAGATATAGCTCCCATATATAGCTTTCGCCCGATTTACACTCCTATGACGCCAGACGCAAAATGTTTACTCCGAGTTACGTGAAATTTTGCACAGGGAGTAGAATTAACATTATAAATATGCGTACCGAATTTGGTTGAAATTGGTTCGGATTTAGAAATAGCTCCCATATATCTGTCGTCCGATTTACAGATATGACCACCGTAGATCAAAATTTTCCTCCGATTTACTTAAAATTGTGCACAGGAAATGGAAATAAAATTTTTACTATGCATGCCAAATTTAGTTGAAATTGGTTCAGATTTTGATATACATAGCTGCCATATATATCTTTCGTCCGATACGAACTTATATGGCCCCAGAGGTCAAAATTTCACGCCGATTTACTTGAAGTTTTGTACAGAGAGTAGGACTAACACATGCCAAATTTGGTTGAAATCGGTTCAGATTTAAATATAACTCCCATATATATCTTTCGCCCGATTAAGATTCCTTACTTGTTTTGGGCTCAAAATGCTTCCAAACATATAATATGTTCACATAAAACAAACATAATAATGTTTCGGCCATATCCAATAATATATGTGCTTCCTGCAAAATATGTTTGGAACATATGTTAAAGAAGCGGTTTTTGTTTGAGGTACATCCTCAGTTTCTAATTATATTTAAATTGAATATTTTAATCTCGCGTCATTTTGTTCTCATTACAAGTCCCACAAACATCCAGTGAACGAGTGCTATTTTTTATTTCGCCGACTTTCGTGCTTTTCTGATGATAAAATCAACTTTATATCAAGTTAATTAAGCTATATTTCTTATCAATTTGATTTGATCTTATATCACGTTGTTTTGGGTGATTAATATTAACCCTTTCGACCCCGAATTTTTATAGATATCGCGAAAAAAATATTTGTATACTCTTAATCCTGTTTAAGTCATTTAAGAAGCGTCTAGCCAAAATTTAGATAGAGAATGTTGCCTTTGAGTAATTGTGGCTATAAAATGTTTTTTTTTTGTAATTACAGACGTATAACCTTTTATTGAATTTTGTGATATAAACACATATATGTTTATAGGCTATTTCTAAATTAATATATGTTTGCATCCAAGCATATTATATTTAAAAACATTTTATGTCCCAAACATAATATGTTCTAACATATTAACATATATGTCCCAAACATGTTATGCTAGTTTATGAACATTATATGCTTGCACTCTAAAATATTGTGTATAAAAATTTGTGTTCCAAACATATAATGTTTATAGCCAAACATATGAAAAACAGTCTTTGTCATCCGTGTGGGTTTATAATATATATATATATATATATATATATATATATATATATATATATATATATATATATATATATATATATATATATATATATATATATATATATATATATATATATATATATATATATATATATATATATATATATATA